>NC_084583.2:17285000-17315000 GCF_033978685.3 Nerophis lumbriciformis | reverse complement strand
TTTCTGGTGTTATTTAGAAGTGCTGAAATTAGAGTCAATCTGGCTATTTGGAATTGTTTTAACTCACTTTTAACAATTGTACTAAATTATAATTTATACATGCACTTCACTTGAAATAATAGATAGATTTAGAATTGTTAAACATCACATTATTATTATTATTATTATTATTATTATTATTGTTATAAATAAATAAATATAATAATCATTATTTATTTATTTATTTATTATTGTTATTATTATTATTATTATTATTATTATTATTTATTATTATTATTATTATTTATTATTATTATTGTTCTTATTATTTCGTCCTAATATCTGTAGATCCTATTCATGCATAATCAGGTCCACCACTTTTGTCAAATATGGGCATTCCTCTCTATTAGAATAACTAAAATGTAAAAAAAAATATATATATATAAATAACTAAATAATACAAAAATAAATACTGCATTATGGCGAAACTATTGGCCAAATAAAAAAAGATGAATGCTCAAATGTTTAGTTAATTGTTTTATGCATGTGTTATTTATTGACTCGCATCACGTGCCTTTTATTGATCTTTGAGTACAATAAATGACTAATGAACTTGAACCTCGAGTCACGTCACGCACGTGACCGTCCCTTTCTGCGTGGGCCTTCCTTCTGATTTGTGGCCCTTTTCATGTTTATTTATTTCTGACAGTCTCTGCAGGTCCATATTGTTTTTAAATAGAAACAAACTGAAACAAATATTAAAAAATGTCATTATTGTTGCTTTATTTTCCCCTCAGAAAGTGAGTTAGTTGGTGCCTCATTTGCATATTTACATAATCTGCATGGCGCAGCTTACTAATGTTTTTTTTTGTGCAGAATATTGTACGACTTGAGGGCCCAAACGTGTTGCGTTGTAATCACCACACTTGGAACTATTTCATCATAGAAAACAAAGAAAAATGGTGCATATTGTAAAAAAAAAAACAACCAAACCTTGTCACACTTGTTGCTTTAAAAAGTGCAAAAGTTGGCTCCTGGCGCAACTTTTTCCTAGTTTTGCAAACCTGGAATTCCACTCAGAAGGTTGACAATAATTGCAGCGGACTGGCGGATTATTCCTTTATTTGTGCAGTGGGAAGGTTTCCAAATATAGTGGGGGAAAAAAAAAAGAAAAAAAAGCAAGTTGTCTCGCAGTCATTTTCAATCAGCGGACTTTGCACATTTCTTCCCCTCCAGTTTGTGCTCCCGTGCTGGGGTCCTCCTGGTGGGCCGAGGAGCGCCCCGAGCAATATTTTTTTTTGGAGCGTTGCTGGCACTTTCCAGAGCATTTTTCTCTGCTCCGTTTGGGGGAAAAAAAAAAAAAAGGGACGTCGTGCGGCGAAGCGCCTGCGCTCTGCAGCCCCCCTCAAGAAGACCCCGGCGCCTGTCAATCACGACGCATTGCAGCCAATCCCAAAAGCTCACATTGAAAAAAGCCGCCGTGCCTGCTGTGCTTTTATATTTTGCACCGCCGCGGCCTGTTTGCGAGGGCACTCTCACGGCCAGCGTCGGTGCCACAAATCAGGAGGGCAACAGAATGGGACTTTTACGCACGGCCGTGCGTCTTTGCGCAGCCGAGTTCGCGGCCAAACGTCTCACATGCAGATGATTCAAAAGACATTTTGAAAGTGTGCGGGGGGTTCTTCTAACCGCCAGTCCAAGCATGAGCGGCCTGCCGAGGTTCTGCCCTCTCCCGTGCGTCAGCGCCGGCGAGCCCAGCGTGGCGCTGCCACCTTTGGCCGGGGAGCACCCCGCTGGCACGGCCTTAAAACTCTGCCCCTCGCACTCCTTGCGGGACTACCCCGAGGCGAGGTCCTGCGCCTACGTGGATCACCCCCACTTCACGGAGCCCTGCAGGGGCTTCATCATGCCGCCCGGCACCGAGCAACTGGCGTCGCCGAGAAGCAACCCCCGGTACCGGGACTTTGCCGGCTGCAGCAGGGACGCCAGGACCGGGGCGTTTTTCGGCAGCTACCAAGAGCAGGCCTCCGGCAGCGAGGCCGGCCAGATGATGCTCGGCCTACCTGGGGACCTCCTGGCCCGGACTCACCCGTACGGGCCCGGCCTGAGTCCCAAGGGAGGCGGGCATCAGCAGCTCGTCACGCAGTTCCTGGGTCTCTACAAGCCGCTGGCGCACCGCGGAGGAGGCGACGCTCTCTTCCGCTGCGTCAAGACCGAGCTGGTGTGCAAGTGGACCGGCCCGGAGGGACCCGGCTGCAAGGTGCCTTGCTCCAGAGCCTTCGGCACCATGTACGAGCTCGTCAGCCACGTGACCGTGGAGCACGTCGGGGGAGGCGAGCAGGCCGAGTACGTGTGCCAGTGGGAGAGGTGCGCCCGGGACTGCAAGCCCTTCAAGGCCAAGTACAAGCTGGTCAACCACGTCCGGGTCCACACGGGAGAGAAACCCTTCCCGTGTCCTTTCCACGGCTGCGAGAAGGTCTTTGCGCGCTCGGAGAACCTGAAAATCCACAAGAGGACTCACACAGGTACACTTTTGACCTGAACACGCCAACACCCGACCTGCCAGATAGTGAGCACTTTTCTTTATGAAAGTCAACATGCCAAATAGTGAGCACTTTTCTATACGAAAGTCAACATGCCAAATAGTGAGCACTTTTCTATATGAACGTCAACATGCCAAATAGTGAGCACTTTTCTATATGAACGTCAACATGCCAAATAGTGAGCACTTTTCTTTATGAACGTCAACATGCCAAATAGTGAGCACTTTTCTAGATGAACATCAACATGCCATATAGTGAGCATTATTCTTTATGAACATCAACATGCCAAATAGTGAGCACTTTTCTTTATGAATGTCAACATGCCAAATAGTGAGCACTTTTCTTTATGAACGTCAACATGCCAATTGGTGAGCACTTTTCTTGTCAACATGCCAAATAGTGAGCATTTTTCTTTACGGGTGACATCATGCCAAATAGTGAGCACTTCTCTTTACGGACGTCAACATGCCAAATAGTGAGCACTTTTCTATACGAACGTCAACATGCCAAATAGTGAGCACTTTTCTTTATGAACGTCAACATGCCAATTGGTGAGCACTTTTCTTTACGAACGTCAACATGCCAAATAGTGAGCACTTTTCTTGTCAACATGCCAAATAGTGAGCATTTTTCTTTACGGGTGTCATCATGCCAAATAGTGAGCATTTTTCTTTACGGGTGTCATCATGCCAAATAGTGAGCACTTCTTTTTACGAACGTCAACATGCCAAATAGTGAGCACTTTTCTACACGAAAGTCAACATGCCAAGTAGTGAGCACTTTTCTACACGAAAGTCAACATGCCAAATAGTGAGCACTTTTCTATATGAACGTCAACATGCCAAATAGTGAGCACTTTGCTATATGAACGTCAACATGCCAAATAGTGAGCACTTTTCTTTATGAACGTCAACATGCCAAATAGTGAGCACTTTTCTAGATGAACATCAACATGCCATATAGTGAGCATTATTCTTTATGAACATCAACATGCCAAATAGTGAGCACTTTTCTTTATGAATGTCAACATGCCAAATAGTGAGCACTTTTCTTTATGAACGTCAACATGCCAATTGGTGAGCACTTTTCTTGTCAACATGCCAAATAGTGAGCATTTTTCTTTACGGGTGACATCATGCCAAATAGTGAGCACTTCTCTTTACGGATGTCAACATGCCAAATAGTGAGCACTTTTCTATACGAACGTCAACATGCCAAATAGTGAGCACTTTTCTTTATGAACGTCAACATGCCAATTGGTGAGCACTTTTCTTTACGAACGTCAACATGCCAAATAGTGAGCACTTTTCTTGTCAACATGCCAAATAGTGAGCATTTTTCTTTACGGGTGTCATCATGCCAAATAGTGAGCATTTTTCTTTACGGGTGTCATCATGCCAAATAGTGAGCACTTCTTTTTACGAACGTCAACATGCCAAATAGTGAGCACTTTTCTACACGAAAGTCAACATGCCAAGTAGTGAGCACTTTTCTACACGAAAGTCAACATGCCAAATAGTGAGCATTTTTCTTTACGGGTGTCATCATGCCAAATAGTGAGCACTTCTCTTTACGGACGTCAACATGCCAAATAGTGAGCACTTTTCTACACGAAAGTCAACATGCCAAATAGTGAGCACTTTTCTACACGAAAGTCAACATGCCAAGTAGTGAGCACTTTTCTACACGAAAGTCAACATGCCAAATAGTGAGCACTTTTCTATACGAAAGTCAACATGCCAAATAGTGAGCACTTTTCTATACGAACGTCAACATGCCAAATAGTGAGCACTTTTCTTTATGAACGTCAACATGCCAAATAGTGAGCACTTTTCTTTATGAATGTCAACATGCCAAATAGTGAGCACTTTTCTTTATGAACGTCAACATGCCAATTGGTGAGCACTTTTCTTTATGAATGTCAACATGCCAAATAGTGAGCACTTTTCTACACGAAAGTCAACATGCCAAATAGTGAGCACTTTTCTACACGAAAGTCAACATGCCAAATAGTGAGCACTTTTCTATACGAACGTCAACATGCCAAATAGTGAGCACTTTTCTATACGAACGTCAACATGCCAAATAGTGAGCACTTTTCTTTGTGAACGTCAACATGCCAATTGGTGAGCACTTTTCTTTACGAACATCAACATGCCAAATAGTGAGCACTTTTCTTTATGAACGTCAACATGCCAAATAGTGAGCACTTTTCTTTATGAATGTCAACATGCCAAATAGTGAGCACTTTTCCTTATGAACGTCAACATGCCAAATAGTGAGCACTTTTCTTTATGAACGTCAACATGCCAAATAGTGAGCACTTTTCTTTATGAACGTGCCAAATAGTGAGCACTTTTCTTTATGAATGTCAACATGCCAAACAGTGAGCACTTTTCTTTACGAACGTCAACATGCCAAATAGTGAGCACTTTTCTTTACGAACGTCAACATGCCAAATAGTGAGCACTTTCATTTATGAATGTCAACATGCCAAATAGTGAGCACTTTTCTTTACGAACATCAACATGCCAAATAGTGAGCACTTTTCTTTAAGACTGTCAACATGCCAAATAGTGAGCACTTTTCTTTATGAACGTCAACATGCCAAATAATGAGCACTTTTCTATATGAACGTCAACATGCTCACTTTCTAGATGAACATCAACATGCCAAATAGTGAGCACTTTTCTTTATGAACGTCAACATGCCAAATAGTGAGCACTTTTCTTTCTGAACGTCAACAGGCCAAATAGTGAGCACTTTTTCTTATGAACGTCAACATGCCAAATAGTGAGCACTTCTCTTTACGGACGTCAACATGCCAAATAGTGAGCTTTTTTCTTTACGAACGTCAACATGCCAAATAGTGAGCACTTTTCTTTACGAAGGTCAACATTCCAAATAGTGAGCACTTTCATTTATGAACATCAACATGCCAAATAGTGAGCACGTTAATTTACGAACATCAACATGCCAAATAGTGAGCACTTTTCTTTACGAACGTCAACATGCCAAATAGTGAGCACTTTTCTTTACGAAAGTCAACATGCCAAATAGTGAGCACGTTAATTTACGAACGTCAATATGCCAAATAGTGAGCACTTTAATTTATGAACGTCAACATGCCAAATAGTGAGCACTTTAATGTATGAACATCAACATGCCAAATAGTGAGCACTTTAATGTATGAACATCAACATGCCAAATAGTGAGCACTATTCTATATGAACGTCCACATGCCATATTGTGAGCACTTTTTTTATGAACGTCAACATGCCAAATAGTGAGTACTTTTCTTTATGAACATCAACATGCCAAATAGAGAGCACTTTTCTTTATTGAACGTCAACATGCCAAATAGTGAGCACTTTTCTATATAAACGTCAACATACCATACAGTGAGCACTTTTCTATACGACTGTCAACATGCCAAATAGTGAGCACTTTAATTTATGAGCGTCAACATGCCAAATAGTGAGCACTTTAATTTATGAACGTCAACATGCCAAATAGTGAACACTTTAATGTATGAACATCACCATGCCAAATAGTGAGCACTATTCTATATGAACGTCAACATGCCATATAGTGAGCACTTTTTTTTATGAACGTCAACATGCCAAATAGAGAGCACTTTTCTTTATTGAACGTCAACATGCCAAATAGTGAGCACTTTTCTATATAAACGTCAACATGCCATAAAGTGAGCACTTTTCTATACGACTGTCAACATGCCAAATAGTGAGCACTTTAATTTATGAGCGTCAACATGCCAATTAGTGAACACTTTTCTTTATGAACGTCAACATGCCAAATAGTGAGCACTTTTCTAAATGAACGTCAACATGCCATATAGAGAGCACTTTTCTATATAAACGTCAACATGCCATATAGTGAGCACTTTTCTATACGACTGTCAACATGCCAAATAGTGAGCACTTTAATTTATGAGCGTCAACATGCCAATTAGTGAACACTTTTCTTTACGAACGTCAACATGTCAAATATTGAGCACTTTTCTTTATAAACGTCAACATGCCAAATAATGAGCACTTTTCTTTATGAACATCAACATGCCAAATAGTGAGCACTTTTCCTTATGAACGTCAACATGCCAAATAGTGAGCACTTTTCCTTATGAACGTCAACATGCCAAATAGTGAGCACTTTTCCTTATGAACGTCAACATGCCAAATAGTGAGCACTTTTCCTTATGAATGTCAACATGCCAAATAGTGAGCCCAGGCCTTTTCTTGCCAACTTGTAATTCACAATTCAACATTTTCAATATTGCGACAGAAAAATGAAAAAATCACTTTTGATATAAATATTTTTTGATGGATATTCCAGTTCTTTGCAAGGTTCCTGCACTCGACACCAACCACGTCTGCTCTCCGTGTAAATATCCCGAGTGCAATATTGCACGTGTGCAGCAGGCAGGCGATGTGTGGGGCCTGCAGGAGGCTGCGTGGGGGGGCGGGGGGGCCGCTCCCACATCATGCCAGTCAAATTATGAAATAAATCCCGGGACACCGGCGAGTTTGTGACGTGGTCGTCACACACACGTGCACGCCACGCAGGCACCATCCTAGTCCTCGCGTGCACGCCCCCCGCCGGGGGACACACACACACACGCACACACACACACACGCAAATGTAAAACATGTAAACACACTCAGGCTTATTTTTGGAGGACGACAATCCCATTTTTGTTTTTAAATGTTGCACACGTTGATGCATTTTTGTGCCGCCATTTAATTTATTCCAGCATCTTTTCCCTCATTAAAAGCAAAGTATTTAATTGTATTTAATTGTATTTAAAAACATCAGTTAAGGCAGAGCTGGGCAAATATTTGGACTCAGGGGCCACATTGAGAGAAACAATGTGTCGGGGGGGAGGACAATGTGTATTTGTGTATAAGTGATCTATACACATTTAGAAGTGAGCACTTTCCTTTATGAACGTCAACATGCCAAATAGGGAGCACTTTAATTTATGAACGTCAACATGCCAAATAGTGAGCACTTTTCTTTATGAACGTCAACATGCCAAATAGTGAGCACTTTTCTTTATGAACGTCAACTTGCCAAATAGGGAGCACTTTAATTTATGAACGTCAACATGCCAAATAGTGAGCACTTTTCTTTATGAACGTCAACATGCCAAATAGTGAGCACTTTTCTTTATGAACGTCAACATGCCAAATAGTGGGACTTTTCTTTATGAACGTCAACTTGCCAAATAGGGAGCACTTTTCTTTATGAACGTCAACTTGCCAAATAGGGAGCACTTTAATTTATGAACGTCAACATGCCAAATAGTGAGCACTTTTCTTTATGAACGTCAACATGCCAAATAGTGAGCACTTTTCTTTATGAACGTCAACATGCCAAATAGTGGGACTTTTCTTTATGAACGTCAACATGCCAAATAGTGAGCACTCTTCTTTATGAACGTCAACATGCCACATTGTGAGCACTTTAATTTATGAACGTCAACATGCCAAATAGTGAGCTCCTTTCAATATGAATGTCGACATGCCATATAGTGAGCACTTTTCTTTAAACGCCAACTTGCCAAATAGTGAGCACTTTAATTTATGAACTTCAACACGCCAAATAGTGAGCACTTTTCTTTATGAACGTCAACATGCCATATAGTGAGCACTTTCTTTATGAACGTCAACATGCCATATAGTGAGCACTTTTCTTTATGAACGTCAACATGCCAAATAGTGAGCACTTTTCTTTATGAACGTCAACATGCCAAATAGTGAGCACCTTTCTTTATGAACGTCAACATGCCAAATAGTGAGCACTTTTCTTTATGGTCGTCAACATGCCACATTGTGAGCACTTTAATTTATGAACGTCAACATGCCAAATAGTGAGCTCCTTTCTACATGAACATCAACATGCCATATAGTGAGCACTTTTCGTTAAACGCCAACTTGCCAAATAGTGAGCACTTTAATTTATGAACTTTAACACGCCAAATAGTGAGCACTTTTCTTTATTGAACATCAACATGCCAAACAGTGAGCACTTTTCTTTATGAACGTCAACATGCCACATAGTGAGCACTTTTCTTTATGAACGTCAACATGCCAAATTGTGAGCACTTTTCTATATAAATGTCAACATGCCATATAGTGAGCACTTTTCTTTAAACGCCAACTTGCCAAATAGTGAGCACTTTAATTTATAAACGTCAACATGCCAAATAGTGAACACTTTTCTTTATGGAACGTCAACATGCCAAATAGTGAGCACTTTTCTTTATGAACGTCAACATGCCATATAGTGATCACTTTTTTTCATGAACGTCAACTTGCCAAATAGTGAGCACTTTAATTTACGAACGTCAACATGCCAAATAGTGAACACTTTTCTTTATGGAACGTCAACATGCCAAATAGTGAGCACTTTTCTTTATGGCCGTCAACATGCCACATTGTGAGCACTTTAATTTATGAACGTCAACATGCCAAATAGTGAGCACTTTTCGTTAAACGCCAACTTGCCTAATAGTGAGCACTTTAATTTATGAACTTCAACATGCCAAATTGTGAGCACTTTTCTATATAAATGTCAACATGCCATATAGTGCGCACTTTTCTTTAAACGCCAACTTGCCAAATAGTGAGCACTTTAATTTATAAACGTCAACATGCCAAATAGTGAGCACTTTTCTTTATGAACGTCAACATGCCATATAGTGAGCACTTTTCTTCATGAACGTCAACTTGCCAAATAGTGAGCACTTTAATTTACGAACGTCAACATGCCAAATAGTGAACACTTTTCTTTATGGAACGTCAACATGCCAAATAGTGAGCACTTTTCTTTATGAACGTCAACATGCCATATAGTGAGCACTTTTCTTCATGAACGTCAACTTGCCAAATAGTGAGCACTTTAATTTACGAACGTCAACATGCCAAATAGTGAACACTTTTCTTTATGGAACGTCAACATGCCAAATAGTGAGCACTTTTCCTTATGAACGTCAACATGCCAAATAATGAGCACTTTTCTTTATGAACATCAACATGCCAAATAGAGAGCACTTTTCTTTATTGAACGTCAACATGCCAAATAGTGAGCACTTTTCTATATAAACGTCAACATGCCATAAAGTGAGCACTTTTCTATACGACTGTCAACATGCCAAATAGTGAGCACTTTAATTTATGAGCGTCAACATGCCAATTAGTGAACACTTTTCTTTATGAACGTCAACATGCCAAATAGTGAGCACTTTTCTATATGAACGTCAACATGCCATATAGAGAGCACTTTTCTATATAAACGTCAACATGCCATATAGAGAGCACTTTTCTATATAAACGTCAACATGCCATATAGTGAGCACTTTTCTATACGACTGTCAACATGCCAAATAGTGAGCACTTTAATTTATGAGCGTCAACATGCCAATTAGTGAGCACTTTTCTTTATAAACGTCAACATGCCAAATAATGAGCACTTTTCCTTATGAACGTCAACATGCCAAATAGTGAGCACTTTTTTTTATGAACATCAACATGCCAAATAGTGAGCACTTTTCCTTATGAACGTCAACATGCCAAATAGTGAGCACTTTTCCTTATGAACGTCAACATGCCAAATAGTGAGCACTTTTCCTTATGAATGTCAACATGCCAAATAGTGAGCCCAGGCCTTTTCTTGCCAACTTGTAATTCACAATTCAACATTTTCAATATTGCGACAGAAAAATGAAAAAAATCACTTTTGATATAAATATTTTTTGATGGATATTCCAGTTCTTTGCAAGGTTCTGCACTCGACACCAACCACGTCTGCTCTCCGTGTAAATATCCCGAGTGCAATATTGCACGTGTGCAGCAGGCAGGCGATGTGTGGGGCCTGCAGGAGGCTGCGTGGGGGGGCGGGGGGGCCGCTCCCACATCATGCCAGTCAAATTATGAAATAAATCCCGGGACACCGGCGAGCTTGTGACGTGGTCGTCACACACACGTGCACGCCACGCAGGCACCATCCTAGTCCTCGCGTGCACGCCCCCGCCGGGGGACACACACACACACGCACACACACACACACGCAAATGTAAAACATGTAAACACACTCAGGCTTATTTTTGGAGGACGCCAATCCCTTTTTTTGTTTTCAAATGTTGCACACGTTGATGCATTTTTGTGCCGCCATTTAATTTATTCTAGCATCTTTTCCCTCATTAAAAGCAAAGTATTTAATTGTATTTAATTGTATTTAAAAACATCAGTTAAGGCAGAGCTGGGCAAATATTTGGACTCAGGGGCCACATTGAGAGAAACAATGTGTCGGGGGGGGGGGACAATGTGTATTTGTGTATAAGTGATCTATACACATTTAGAAGTGAGCACTTTTCTTTATGAACGTCAACATGCCAAATGTCAACATGCCATATAGTGAGCACTTTTCTTTATGAACGTCAACTTGCCAAATAGGGAGCACTTTAATTTATGAACGTCAACATGCCAAATAGTGAGCACTTTTCTTTATGGACGTCAACATGCCAAATAGTGAGCACTTTTCTTTATGAACGTCAACATGCCAAATAATGAGCACTTTTCTTTATGAACATCAACATGCCAAATAGAGAGCACTTTTCTTTATTGAACGTCAACATGCCAAATAGTGAGCACTTTTCTATATAAACGTCAACATGCCATAAAGTGAGCACTTTTCTATACGACTGTCAACATGCCAAATAGTGAGCACTTTAATTTATGAGCGTCAACATGCCAATTAGTGAACACTTTTCTTTATGAACGTCAACATGCCAAATAGTGAGCACTTTTCTATATGAACGTCAACATGCCATATAGAGAGCACTTTTCTATATAAACGTCAACATGCCATATAGAGAGCACTTTTCTATATAAACGTCAACATGCCATATAGTGAGCACTTTTCTATACGACTGTCAACATGCCAAATAGTGAGCACTTTAATTTATGAGCGTCAACATGCCAATTAGTGAGCACTTTTCTTTATAAACGTCAACATGCCAAATAATGAGCACTTTTCCTTATGAACGTCAACATGCCAAATAGTGAGCACTTTTTTTTATGAACATCAACATGCCAAATAGTGAGCACTTTTCCTTATGAACGTCAACATGCCAAATAGTGAGCACTTTTCCTTATGAACGTCAACATGCCAAATAGTGAGCACTTTTCCTTATGAATGTCAACATGCCAAATAGTGAGCCCAGGCCTTTTCTTGCCAACTTGTAATTCACAATTCAACATTTTCAATATTGCGACAGAAAAATGAAAAAAATCACTTTTGATATAAATATTTTTTGATGGATATTCCAGTTCTTTGCAAGGTTCTGCACTCGACACCAACCACGTCTGCTCTCCGTGTAAATATCCCGAGTGCAATATTGCACGTGTGCAGCAGGCAGGCGATGTGTGGGGCCTGCAGGAGGCTGCGTGGGGGGGCGGGGGGGCCGCTCCCACATCATGCCAGTCAAATTATGAAATAAATCCCGGGACACCGGCGAGCTTGTGACGTGGTCGTCACACACACGTGCACGCCACGCAGGCACCATCCTAGTCCTCGCGTGCACGCCCCCGCCGGGGGACACACACACACACGCACACACACACACACGCAAATGTAAAACATGTAAACACACTCAGGCTTATTTTTGGAGGACGCCAATCCCTTTTTTTGTTTTCAAATGTTGCACACGTTGATGCATTTTTGTGCCGCCATTTAATTTATTCTAGCATCTTTTCCCTCATTAAAAGCAAAGTATTTAATTGTATTTAATTGTATTTAAAAACATCAGTTAAGGCAGAGCTGGGCAAATATTTGGACTCAGGGGCCACATTGAGAGAAACAATGTGTCGGGGGGGGGGGACAATGTGTATTTGTGTATAAGTGATCTATACACATTTAGAAGTGAGCACTTTTCTTTATGAACGTCAACATGCCAAATGTCAACATGCCATATAGTGAGCACTTTTCTTTATGAACGTCAACTTGCCAAATAGGGAGCACTTTAATTTATGAACGTCAACATGCCAAATAGTGAGCACTTTTCTTTATGGACGTCAACATGCCAAATAGTGAGCACTTTTCTTTATGAACGTCAACTTGCCAAATAGGGAGCACTTTAATTTATGAACGTCAACATGCCAAATAGTGAGCACTTTTCTTTATGAACGTCAACATGCCAAATAGTGGGACTTTTCTTTATGAACGTCAACATGCCAAATAGTGAGCACTTATCCTTATGAATGTCATTATGCCAAATAATGAGCACTTTTCAGTTTAATTTATGAACGTCAACATGCCAAATAGTGAGCTCCTTTCAATATGAATGTCGACATGCCATATAGTGAGCACTTTTCTTTATGAACGTCAACATGCCAAATAGTGAGCACTTTTCCTTATGAATGTCATTATGCCAAATAATGAGCACTTTTCAGTTTAATTTATGAACGTCAACATGCCAAATAGTGAGCTCCTTTCAATATGAATGTCGACATGCCATATAGTGAGCACTTTTCTTTAAACGCCAACTTGCCAAATAGTGAGCACTTTAATTTATGAACTTCAACACGCCAAATAGTGAGCACTTTTCTTTATGAACGTCAACATGCCATATAGTGAGCACTTTCTTTATGAACGTCAACATGCCAAATTGTGAGCACTTTTCTATAAAAATGTCAACATGCCATATAGTGAGCACTTTTCTTTATGAACGTCAACTTGCCAAATAGGGAGCACTTTAATTTATGACCGTCAACATGCCAAATAGTGAGCACTTTTCTTTATGAACGTCAACATGCCAAATAGTGAGCACTTTTCTTTATGAACGTCAACATGCCATATAGTGAGCACTTTTCTTTATGAACGTCAGCATGCCAAATAGTGAGCACTTTTCTTTATGGCCGTCAACATGCCACATTGTGAGCACTTTAATTTATGAACGTCAACATGCCAAATAGTGAGCTCCTTTCTACATGAACATCAACATGCCATATAGTGAGCACTTTTCGTTAAACGCCAACTTGCCAAATAGTGAGCACTTTAATTTATGAACTTTAAAACGCCAAATAGTGAGCACTTTTCTTTATTGAACATCAACATGCCAAACAGTGAGCACTTTTCTTTATGAACGTCAACATGCCACATAGTGAGCACTTTTCTTTATGAACGTCAACATGCCAAATTGTGAGCACTTTTCTATATAAATGTCACAATGCCATATAGTGAGCACTTTTCTTTAAACGCCAACTTGCCAAATAGTGAGCACTTTAATTTACAAACGTCAACATGCCAAATAGTGAACACTTTGATTTATGGAACGTCAACATGCCAAATAGTGAGCACTTTTCTTTATGAATGTCAACATGCCATATAGTGAGCACTTTTCTTCATGAACGTCAACTTGCCAAATAGTGAGCACTTTAATTTACGAACGTCAACATGCCAAATAGTGAACACTTTTCTTTATGGAACGTCAACATGCCAAATAGTGAGCACTTTTCTTTATGGCCGTCAACATGCCACATTGTGAGCACTTTAATTTATGAACGTCAACATGCCAAATAGTGAGCACTTTTCGTTAAACGCCAACTTGCCAAATAGTGAGCACTTTAATTTATGAACTTCAACACGCCAAATAGTGAGCACTTTTCTTTATTGAACATCAACATGCCAAACAGTGAGCACTTTTCTTTATGAACGTCAACATGCCAAATAGTGAGCACTTTTCTTTATGAATGTCAACATGCCAAATTGTGAGCACTTTTTTATATAAATGTCAACATGCCATGTAGTGAGCACTTTTCTTTAAACGCCAACTTGCCAAATAGTGAGCACTTTAATTTATAAACGTCAACATGCCAAATAGTGAACACTTTTCTTTATGGAACGTCAACATGCCAAATAGTGAGCACTTTTCTTTATGGCCGTCAACATGCCACATTGTGAGCACTTTAATTTATGAACGTCAACATGCCAAATAGTGAGCTCCTTTCTATATGAACATCAACATGCCATATAGTGAGCACTTTTCGTTAAACGCCAACTTGCCAAATAGTGAGCACTTTAATTTATGAACTTCAACACGCCAAATAGTGAGCACTTTTCTTTATTGAACTTCAACATGCCAAACAGTGAGCACTTTTCTTTATGAACGTCAACATGCCACATAGTGAGCACTTTTCTTTATGAATGTCAACATGCCAAATTGTGAGCACTTTTCTATATAAATGTCAACATGCCATATAGTGAGCACTTTTCTATATAAATGTCAACATGCCATATAGTGAGCACTTTTCTTTAAACGCCAACTTGCCAAATAGTGAGCACTTTAATTTATAAACGTCAACATGCCAAATAGTGAACACTTTTCTTTATGGAACGTCAACATGCCAAATAGTGAGCACTTTTCTTTATGAACGTCAACATGCCATATAGTGAGCACTTTTCTTCATGAACGTCAACATGCCAAATAATGATTTTCTATATGAATGTCAACATGCCATATAGTGAGCACTTTTCTTTATGAATGTCAACTTGCCAAATAGTGAGCACTTTAATTTACGAACGTCAACATGCCAAATAGTGAGCACTTTTCTTTATGAACGTCAACATGCCATATAGTGAGCACTTTTCTTTATGAACGTCAACATGCCAAATACTGATTTTCTATATGAATGTCAACATGCCATATAGTGAGCACTTTTCTTTATGAACGTCAACATGCCATATAGTGAGCACTTTTCTTTATGAACGTCAACATGCCATATAGTGAGCACTTTTCTTTATGAACGTCAACATGCCATATAGTGAACACTTTTCTTCATGAACGTCAACTTGCCAAATAGTGAGCACTTTAATTTACGAACGTCAACATGCCAAATAGTGAGCACTTTTCTTTATGAATGTCAACATGCAATATAGTGAGCACTTTTCTATATGAACGTCAACATGCCAAATAGTGATTTTCTATATGAATGTCAACATGCCAAATAGTGGGCACTTTTCTTTATGAACGTCAACATGCCAAATAGTGATTTTCTATATGAATGTCAACATGCCATACAGTGAGCACTTTTCTTTATGAACGTCAACTTGCCAAATAGTGAGCACTTTAATTTACGAACGTCAACATGCCAAATAGTGAGCACTTTTCTATATGAACGTCAACATGCCAAATAGTGGGCACTTTTCTTTATGAACGTCAACATGCCAAATAGTGAGCACTTTTCTTTATGAATGTCAACATGCCAAATAGTGAGCACTTTTCTTTATGAACGTCAACATGCCAAATAGTGATTTTCTATATGAATGTCAACATGCCATATAGTGAGCACTTTAATTTATGAACGTCAACATGCCAAATAGTGAGCACTTTTCTATATGAACGTCAACATGCCAAATAGTGAGCACTTTTCTATATGAACGTCAACATGCCAAATAGTGGGCACTTTTCTTTATGAATGTCAACATGCCATATAGCCCTGCGATGAGGTGGCGACTTGTCCAGGGTGTACCCCGCCTTCCGCCCGATTGTAGCTGAGATAGGCTCCAGTGCCCCCCGCGTCCCCAAAGGGAATAAGTGGTAGAAAATGGATGGATGGATGAACATGCCATATAGTGAGCACTTTTCTTTATGGAACGTCAACATGCCATATAGTGAGCACTTTTCTTCATGAACGTCAACTTGCCAAATAGTGAGCACTTTAATTTACGAACGTCAACATGCCAAATAGTGAGCACTTTTCTTTATGAACGTCAACATGCAATATAGTGAGCACTTTTCTTTATGAACGTCAACATGCCAAATAGTGATTTTCTATATGAATGTCAACATGCCATATAGTGAGCACTTTTCTTTATGAACGTCAACATGCCAAATAGTGATTTTCTATATGAATGTCAACATGCCATATAGTGAGCACTTTTCTTTATGAACGTCAACTTGCCAAATAGTGAGCCCTTTAATTTATGAACATCAACATGCCAAATAGTGAGTGATTTTCTATATGAACATCAACATGCCAAATAGTGAGCACTTTTCTTTATGAACGTCAACATGCCAAATAGTGAGCACTTTTCTTTATGAACGTCAACATGCCAAATAGTGAGCACTTGTCTTTACATGAAAATAAAGAAAGTGGGATTTTACAATATTAGCTATGAACAATAAAACACTGAATATTAACAACATATGAACATCTTTTACTTCTCAGAGCAGCTCCTCCATAGTTGTGTATCTTTTACAATCAAGCAAAACACAACAAAAACAGCAACATATGCATGCAAAGTGTAATAAACACCTACAATATGATATATTATCACTTTTTTGCCGAAAATGTGTTGTATAAATGATATATACACATTTAGATGTACAGTATGTGTGTTTGGGCCCCTTTTTTCCAGGAACACTAATAGCAAAAGTCACAATGTCCCATAGAGTTCTAAAAAAGTTATGACAGACAACCTCAAAAAAACGTCAAACGTCAACATGCCAAATAGTGAGCACTTTTCTTTATGAACGTCAACATGCCAAATAGTGATTTTCTATATGAATGTCAACATGCCATATAGTGAGCACTTTTCTTTATGAATGTCAACTTACCAAATAGTGAGCACTTTAATTTATGAACGTCAACATGCAAAATAGTGAGCACTTTTCTATATGAACGTCAACATGCCAAATAGTGGGCACTTTTCTTTATGAATGTCAACATGCCAAATAGTGAGCACTTTTCTTTATGAATGTCAACATGCAATATAGTGAGCATTTTTCTTTATGAACGTCAACATGCCAAATAGTGAGCAATTGTCTTTATGGAACGTCAACATGCCAAATAGTGAGCACTTTTCTTTATGAACGTCAACATGCCAAATAGTGAGCACTTTTCTTTATGAACGTCAACATGCCAAATAGTGATTTTCTATATGAATGTCAACATGCCATATAGTGAGCACTTTTCTTTATGATTGTCAACTTGCCAAATAGTGAGCAATTGTCTTTATGGAACGTCAACATGCCAAATAGTGAGCACTTTTCTTTATGAACGTCAACATGCCAAATAGTGAGCACTTTTCTTTATGAACGTCAACATGCCAAATAGTGATTTTCTATATGAATGTCAACATGCCATATAGTGAGCACTTTTCTTTATGATTGTCAACTTGCCAAATAGTGAGCACTTTAATTTATGAACGTCAACATGCCAAATAGTGAGCACTTTTCTATATGAACGTCAACATGCCAAATAATGCGCACTTTTCTTTATGAACGTCAACATGCCAAATAGTGGGCACTTTTCTTTATGGACGTCAACATGCCAAATAGTGAGCACTTTTCTTTATGAACATCAACATGCCAAATAGTGAGCACTTTTCTTTATGAACATCAACATACCAAATAGTGGGCACTTTTCTTTATGAACGTCAACATGCCAAATAGTGAGCACTTTTCTTTATGAACGTCAACATGCCAAATATTGGGCTCTTTTCTTTATGAAAGTCAACATGCCAAATAGTGGGCACTTTTCTTTATGAACGTCAACATGCCATATAGTGAGCACTTTTCTTCATGAACGTCAACATGCCAAATAGTGAGCACTTTTCTTAATGAACGTCAACATGCCAAATTGTGAGCACTTTTCTTTATGAACGTCAACATGCCAAATAGTGAGCACTTGTCTTTACATGAAAATAAAGAAAGTGGGATTTTACAATATTAGCTATGAACAATAAAACACTGAATATTAACAACACATGAACATCTTTTACTTCTCAGAGCAGCTCCTCCATAGTTGTGTATCTTTTACAATCCATCAAAACACAACAAAAACGGCAACATGTGCATGCAAAGTGTAATAAACACCTACAATATGATATATTATCACTTTTATGCAGATATTTGTTGTAAAAATGTGCTTCCGCTTCTGTTCCTGACACATGTGTTTGGGGCTGGTTGCTACGGAAACAAGCCCCGCCCACTCTGCTTTGTCCCTGGTCTGAGCTGCTGTGACGTAGATGACCTTAATAACTCCTATAACACTCAAAAGCGCAGATTTCAACCATTGAAATACTTCCTCCGCTCATTTAAAAACAGCACAATGGCAAATACACTTTTGATGTTAAAGGTCTAAAAAAGTGATGGAAAACGTCCGGCGAGCCGCATTAAAAATGTTAATGGGCCTACTTTTCCCCAGATGTGAGTTTCAAACCAACATCAGATGACTTGTAGTGTAAATGTTTGCAGGAATGAACGACTTCCTCCTGCTGTGAATTCTGCAAACTCCTGACTGTCTTTTTATGGCTGCAAGGGAAGACACTCACTCTATAAACTGAGCATGTGTTTATGATCATGGCCCATGTGTGCAATGCAATACAGCGCAAGTCAGGGGGCGGTGGGACGCACACACACACACACACACACACACACACACACACACACACACACACACACACACTGAACAGGATTCTCCCTGGCAACTGCTGGCAAACACAACTTGACCTACATTAACGCTGCAGGACCAAGTTCCATATAGCCCAAATAAAAATGGACGTTTTTTTTTTTAGTTTGACTTCTGTCACTTTTTTTTTTCCCTGCGTATGACCAAAAAGGAGTATTTAAGCAAAGTTTATTTAACTAAGTGTTTTTTGTTTTGTTTTCTAACATGTGGCAGGTAGGGTTGCCCCAATACTAATATTTTGGTACCGGTACCAAAATGTATTTTGATACTTTTTTAAATTAAGGGACCACAAAAATGTCACTGTTTTTAATTTAACAACAAATGTTAGTGTACTTAAACATATGTTTATTATTGTCATTTAGTCCTTAAATAAAGTAGTGAACATACTAGACAACTTGTCTTTGTCATGACTTGGACTTTGGCTTGGTTTGTTCTCCCGTGGTGCAAATGAACTGGACTGGTCAAGGCTTGAAGGTGGGTACATGATTTATTTTAAACTATCAAAAAAGGAATAAACAAAAAGCGCGCACAGTGGCGGAGAATAAAACTAGACTTTAAACACAAAACTTGCACATTGGCAGAAACTATGAACAATTAAACAAAACACTAACTGTGGCTTAACAAACAAAAACTTACTTGGCATGGAACCGGCATGAAAAAAAGAGTAGCAAGGGTCATCAGGGTGTGGAGAGTGTGCAGGAGCATAAATGTGGTGATGTCGTCAGGACGAACAACAGAAAATGAATGAACTTAAATACTATGGACATGATTAGTGAAAGCAGGTGCGTGACTCAAAACGTGAAACAGGTGCGTGACGTGACAGGTGAAAACTAATGGTTGCTATGGTAACAAAAGTGCACAAAAAGTCCAGAATTTAAACCGAACATTACTAAAACAAAACATGATCACACAGACATGACAGTCTTTTAGTAGTAAGTAAACAAACAAAGACTCCTAATTAGTCGTATGCAGCAACATATTGTGTCATTTATACACCTATTATTTTGCACATTACGAGGGACAAACTGTAAAAAATGATTATTAATCTACTTGTTCATTTACTGTTAATATCTGCTTATTTTCTCTTTTAACATGTTCTATCTACACTTCTGTTAAAATGTAATAATCACTTATTCTTCTCTTCTTTGATACTTGACATTAGTTTTGGATGATACCACACATTTAGGTATGGATCTGATACCAAGTAGTTACAGGATCATACAATAAAATATAATACCTAATAAACCAATAATAATATGGTTAAAAAATACTGATGTAGAGGGTAGGTGTCGCCCTGTTTTCTGTTTTAACATGTTCTATGTACACTTCTGTTAAAATGTAATAATCACTTATTCTTCTCTTCTTTGATACTTGACATTAGTTTTGGATGATACCACACATTTAGGTATGGATCTGATACCAAGTAGTTACAGGATCATACAATAAAATATAATACCTAATAAACCAATAATAATATGGTTAAAAAATACTGATGTAGAGGGTAGGTGTCACCCTGTTTTCTGTTTTAACATGTTCTATGTACACTTCTGTTAAAATGTAATAATCACCTATTCTTCTCTTCTTTGATACTTTACAATAGTTTTGGATGATACCACACATTTAGGTATGGATCCGATACCAAGTAACGTATTTTTCGGACTATAAGTGGCAGTTTTTTTCATAGTTTGGCCGGGGGTGCGACTTATACTCAGGAGCGACTTATGTGTGAAATGATGAACACATTATAATATTATTGATCTCATTCACGTAAGAGACTAGACGTATAAGATTTCATGGGATTTAGCGATTAGGAGTGACAGATTGTATAGCATGTTCTATATGTTATAGTTATTTGAATGACTCTTACCATAATATGTTACGTTAACATACCAGTTGGTTATTTATGCCTCATATAACGTACACTTATTCAGCCTGTTGTTCACTATTCTTGATTTATTTTAAATTGCCTTTCAAATGTCTATTCTTGCTGTTGGCTTTTATCAAATACATTTCCCCCAAAAATGCGACTTATATATGTTTTTACCCTTCTTTATTATGCATTTTCGGCAGGTGCGACTTATACTTTGAAAAATACGGTAGTTACAGGATCATACAATGAAATATAATACCTAATACACCAATAATAATATGGTTAATAAATACTGATGTAAAGGGTAGGTGTCGCGCTGTTTTCTCTTTTAACATGTTCTATCTACACTTCTGTTAAAATGTAATAATCACTTATTCTTCTCTTCTTTGATTCTTTTGATTATATATTATAATGCAACGATATATGTCATTAGGACTGTATTACATATTATAATGCAACAATATATGTCATTAGGACTGTATTACATATTATAATGCAACAATATAAGTCATTATTATGACTTTATTATATATTATAATGCAACAATATGTCATTATTATGACTTTATTACATATTATAATGCAACGATACAAGTCGTTATTATGACTTGATCATATATTATAATGCAACAATAAATGTCATTATTATGACTTTATTATATATTATAATGCTACAATAAATGTCATTATTATGACTTTATTATACATTATAATGCAACAAAATATGTAATTATTATACATTTATTATATATTATAATGCAACAATATGTCACTATTATGACATTATTATATATTATAATGCAACAATATATGTCATTATTATGACTTTATTATAGATTATAATGCAATAAATGTCATTATTATGACTTTATTATATATTATATTGCAACAATATATGTCATTATATTGCAACAATATATGTCATTATTATGACTTTATTATATATTATAATGCAACAATATATGTCAATAGGACTGTATTACATATTATAATGCAACAATATATGTCATTAGGACTGTATTACATATTATAATGCAACAATATAAGTCATTATTATGACTTTATTATATATTATAATGCAACAATATGTCATTATTATGACTTTATTACATATTATAATGCAACGATACAAGTCATTATTATGACTTGATCATATATTATAATGCAACAATAAATGTCATTATTATGACTTTATTATATATTATAATGCTACAATAAATGTCATTATTATGACTTTATTATACATTATAATGCAACAAAATATGTAATTATTATAAATTTATAATATATTACAATGCAACAATATGTCACTATTATGACGTTATTATATATTATAATGCAACAATATATGTCATTATTATGACTTTATTATAGATTATAATGCAATAAATGTCATTATTATGACTTTATTATATATTATATTGCAACAATATATGTCATTATATTGCAAAAATATATGTCATTATTATGACTTTATTATATATTATAATGCAACAATAAATGTCATTATTTTGACTTTATCATATATTGTAATGCAACAATAAATATCATTATTATGACTTTATTATATATTATAATGCAACAATAAATGTCATTATTATGACTTTATTATATATTATAATGCAACAATATAAGTCATTATTATGACTTTATTATCTATTATAATGCAGCAATATAAGTAATTGTTATGAATGTATCATATATTATAATAATAATAATAATAATAATAACTGGGATTTATATAGCGCTTTTCTAAGTACCCAAAGTCGCTTTACATGTAGAACCCATCAATCATTCACACCTGGTGGTTGCAACAATATATGTCATTATTATGACTTCATTATGTATTATAATGCAACAATATACGTCATTATTATGACTTTATTATATACTATAATGCAACAATAAATGTCATTATTATGACTTTATTATATATTATAATGTAACAATATATGTCATTATTATGACTTTATTATATACTATAATGCAACAATAAATGTCATTATTATGACTTTATTATATATTATAATGCAACAATATAAGTCATTATTATGACTTTATTATCTATTATAATGCAGCAATATAAGTAATTGTTATGAATTTATCATATATTATAATGCAACAATATATGTCATTATTATGACTTTATCATATATTATAATGCAACAATATGCGTCATAATTATGACTTTATTATATATTATAATGCAACAATGTACGTCATTATTATGACTATTATATATTATAATGCAACAATATATGTCATTATTATGACTTTATTGTATATTAAAATGCAACAATATATGCAATTATTATGACTTTATTATATATTATAATGCCAAAATATATGTCATTATTATGACTTTATTATATATTATAATGCAACAATGTACGTCATTATTATGACTTTATTATATATTATAATGCAACAATATAAGTCATTATTATGACTTTATTATATATTTTAATGCAACAATATAAGTCATTATTATGACTTGTCATATATTATCATGCAATAATAAATGTCATTATTATGACTTTATTATATATTATAATGCAACATTAAATGTCATTATTATGACTTTACTATATATTATAATGCAACAATATATGTCATTATGACTTTATTACATATTATAATGCAGCAATATAAGTCATTCTTATGACTTTATCATATATTATAATGCAACAATATATGTCATTATTATGACTTTATTACATATTATAATGCAACAATATAAGTCATTATTATGACTTTATTATCTATTATAATGCAGCAATATAAGTAATTGTTGTGAATGTATCATATATTATAATGCAACAATATATGTCATTATTATGACTTCATTATGTATTATAATGCAACAATATACGTCATTATTATGACTTTATTATATACTATAATGCAACAATAAATGTCATTATTATGACTTTATTATATATTATAATGTAACAATATACGTCATTATTATGACTTTATTATATACTATAATGCAACAATAAATGTCATTATTATGACTTTATTATATATTATAATGCAACAATATAAGTCATTATTATGACTTTATTATCTATTATAATGCAGCAATATAAGTAATTGTTATGAATGTATCATATATTATAATGCAACAATATATGTCATTATTATGACTACATCATATATTATAATGCAACAATATACGTCATAATTATGACTTTATTATATATTATAATGCAACAATGTACGTCATTATTTTGACAATTATATATTATAATGCAACAATATATGTCATTATTATGACTTTATTGTATATTAAAATGCAACAATATATGCAATTATTATGACTTTATTATATATTATAATGCCAAAATATATGTCATTATTATGACTTTATTATATATTATAATGCAACAATGTAAGTCATTATTATGACTTTATTATATATTATAATGCAACAATATAAGTCATTATTATGACTTATCATATATTATAATGCAATAATAAATGTCATTATTATGACTTTATTATATATTATAATGCAACAATAAATGTAATTATTATGACTTTATTATATATTATAATGCAACAATATATGTCATTATTATGCCTTTATTATATATTATAATGCAACAATAAATGTCATTATTATGACTTTATTATGTATTATAATGCAGCAATATAAGTCATTATTATGACTTTATTATATATTATAATGCAACAAAATAAGTAATTATTATGACTTTATTATATATTATAATGCAACAATATAAGTCATTAATATGACTTTATTATATATTATAATGCAACAATATATGTCATTATTATGACTATTATATATTATAATGCAACAATATACATCATTATTATGACTATTATATATTATAATGCAACAATGTAAGTCATTATTATGGCTTTATTATATATTATAACTCAAAAATATACGTCATTATTATGACTATAATAAAAATGTATGTAACAATATAGATCAGTAATAGGACTTTATTATATAATATAATGCAACAATATACATCATTATTATGACTTTATTATATATTATAATGCCAAAATATATGTCATTATTATGACTTTATTATATATTATAATGCAACAATGTACGTCATTATTATGACTTTATTATATATTATAATGCAACAATATAAGTCATTATTATGACTTTATTATATATTATAATGCAACAATGTAAGTCATTATTATGACTTTATTATGTATTATAATGCAGCAATATAAGTCATTGTTATGACTTTATCATATATTATAATGCAACAATATAAGTCATTATTATGACTTTATTATGTATTATAATGCAGCAATTGTTATGACTTTATCATATATTATAATGCAACAATATAAGTCATTATTATGACTTTATTATATATTATAATGCAACAAAATAAGTCATTATTATGACTTTATTATATATTATAATGCAACAATATAAGTCATTATTATGACTTTATTATATATTATAATGCAACAATGTAAGTCATTATTATGACTTTATTACATATTATAATGCAGCAATATAAGTCATTGTTATGACTTTATCATATATTATAATGCAACAATATAAGTCATTATTATGACTTTATTATGTATTATAATGCAGCAATTGTTATGACTTTATCATATATTATAATGCAACAATATAAGTCATTATTATGACTTTATTATATATTATAATGCAACAAAATAAGTCATTATTATGACTTTATTATATATTATAATGCAACAATATAAGTCATTATTATGACTTTATTATATATTATAATGCAACAATGTAAGTCATTATTATGACTTTATTACATATTATAATGCAGCAATATAAGTCATTGTTATGACTTTATCATATATTATAATGCAACAATATAAGTCATTATTATGACTTTATTATGTATTATAATGCAGCAATTGTTATGACTTTATCATATATTATAATGCAACAATATAAGTCATTATTATGACTTTATTATATATTATAATGCAACAAAATAAGTCATTATTATGACTTTATTATATATTATAATGCAACAATATAAGTCATTATTATGACTTTATTATATATTATAATGCAACAATGTAAGTCATTATTATGACTTTATTACATATTATAATGCAGCAATATAAGTCATTGTTATGACTTTATCATATATTATAATGCAACAATATAAGTCATTATGACTTTATTATGTATTATAATGCAGCAATTGTTATGACTTTATCATATATTATAATGCAACAATATAAGTCATTATTATGACTTTATTATATATTATAATGCAACAAAATAAGTCATTATTATGACTTTATTATATATTATAATGCAACAATATAAGTCATTATTATGACTTTGTTATATATTATAACGCAAAAATATACGTCATTATTATGACTATAATAAAAATGTATGTAACAATATAGGTCATTAATAGCACTTTATTATATAATATAATGCAACAATATACATCATTATTATGACTTTATTATATATTATAATGCAACAATATACATCCTTATTATGACTTAATTATATATTATAATGGAACAATATACATCATTATTATGACTTTATTATGTATTATAATGCAACAATATGGTCTTTATTATGACTTCATCAAGGCCTAATAAAGTTTTCTGTTGTGTTCCTTCCTCTGCCAGGTGAAAAACCTTTCAAGTGTGAGTTTGATGGCTGCACCCGGAGGTTCGCCAACAGCAGCGACCGCAAGAAGCACTCCCACGTGCACTCCAGCGACAAGCCCTACGTCTGCAGAGCGCCCGGCTGTGACAAGTCCTACACGCACCCCAGCTCTCTGCGCAAGCACATGAAGCTGCACTGCAGCCAGGGGCCCAAGAGCCCACGGCCTGGGGAAGCCACCTCAGAGGCCCCCGTCTGCAGCAGCCCTCTGGGGGCCACGTCCCCGGGGACTGTGGACGAGCCCTCCACCCCGAGGTCGCGTCTCCCTGCCGGGTTTGAGAGCAGGTCCCAGCCCCTCGTGGACACGCTGTTGCTGCAGAGAGCTGGAGCCTACACCAGCAGGGCCCAGGCTGCCCAGTACCACTGCAGCCAGGGGGGCCACACCTTCCCACAGCAGAACACCTGCAGGACTTTCCCCACAGCACCACACTTGCAGAAAGGCTTCGTGAACGGCTGGTACACCTGTCATAGTGGCCTTGATTCCTAGCCATTTCATTAGGTACACCTGTCATAGTGGCCTTGATTCCTAGCCACTTTATTAGGTACACCTGTCATAGTGGCCTCGATTCCTAGCCACTTCATTAGGTACACCTGTCATAGTGGCCTTGATTCCTAGCCACTTCATTAGGTACACCTGTCATAGTGGCCTCGATTCCTAGCCACTTCATTAGGTACACCTGTCATAGTGGCCTTGATTCCTAGCCACTTCATTAGGTACACCTGTCATAGTGGCCTCGATTCCTAGCCACTTCATTAGGTACACCTGTCATAGTGGCCTCGATTCCTAGCCACTTCATTAGGTACACCTGTCATAGTGGCCTCGATTCCTAGCTGGTACACCTGTCATAGTGGCCTTGATTCTTAGCCACTTCATTAGGTACACCTGTCATATTGGCCTCGATTCCTAGCTGGTACACCTGTCATAGTGGCCTCGATTCCTAGCTGGCCACTTCATTAGGTACACCTGTCATAGTGGCCTCGATTCCTAGCTGGTACACCTGTCATAGTGGCCTCAATTCCTAGCTGGTACACCTGTCATAGTGGCCTCGATTCCTAGCTGGCCACTTCATTAGGTACACCTGTCATAGTGGCCTCGATTCCTAGCCACTTCATTAGGTACACCTGTCATAGTGGCCTCGATTCCTAGCTGGTACACCTGTCATAGTGGCCTCGATTCCTAGCCACTTCATTAGGTACACCTGTCATATTGGCCTCGATTCCTAGCTGGTACACCTGTCATAGTGGCCTCGATTCCTAGCTGGCCACTTCATTAGGTACACCTGTCATAGTGGCCTCGATTCCTAGCTGGTACACCTGTCATAGTGGCCTCAATTCCTAGCTGGTACACCTGTCATAGTGGCCTTGATTCCTAGCTGGCCATGTCATTAGGTACACCTGTCATAGTGGCCTCGATTCCTAGCCACTTCATTAGGTACACCTGTCATAGTGGCCTCGATTCCTAGCTGGTACACCTGTCATAGTGGCCTCGACTCCTAGCTGGCCACTTCATTAGGTACACCTGTCACAGTGGGGTTGACTCCTAGCTGGCCACTTCATTAGGTACACCTGTCATAGTGGGCTAGATTCCTAGCTGGCCATTTCATTAGGTACACCTGTCATAGTGGGCTGGATTCCTAGCTGGCCACTTCATTAGGTACACCTGTCATAGTGGGCTAGATTCCTAGCTGGCCACTTCATTAGGTACACCTGTCATAGTGGGCTCGACTCCTAGCTGGCCACTTCATTAGGTACACCTGTCATAGTGGCCTCGATTCCTAGCTGGCCACTTCATTAGGTACACCTGTCACAGTGGGCTCGACTCCTAGCTGGCCACTTCATTAGGTACACCTGTCATAGTGGGCTAGATTCCTAGCTGGCCACTTCATTAGGTACACCTGTCATAGTGGGCTAGATTCCTAGCTGGCCACTTGATTAGGTACACCTGTCACAGTGGGCTAGATTCCAAGCTGGCCACTTCATTAGGTACACCTGTCACAGTGGGCTCGATTCTTAGCTGGCCACTTCATTAGGTACACCTGTCACAGTGGGCTAGACTCCTAGCTGGCCACTTCATTAGGTACACCTGTCGCAGTGGGCTCGACTCCTAGCTGGCCACTTCATTAGGTACACCCGTCACAGTGTGGTCGACTCCTAGCTGGCCACTTCATTAGGTACACCTGTCACAGTGGAGTCGACTCCAGCGAGCACTTTTGCACAATTGGACCTCATTTTGTTGTTTTCTTTCACAGTTCCCGCACTATTTTGTGGACGTTGTTCCAGATTTAGCGCTAAGTGGTGCGTGTGCTTTTATAACAAGGCCTCCCTTCCGTGTTGTCACACCCACTCCCACAGTGGGTGACGACGACTTTTTGTCGTGGAACATTTGTTTTGAGAACGACAAATGCCTTTAATGTAAATCCCCGAAGGTGTTTTGTGAGGGGTGCTTGAATGTAATGACTTCTCTGTTCTCTTACTTCTACGTCTGAAATATCGGATTTCTACCTTCAAAAGTTGCTATTCCACTTTGTGAGTCCTTTGTTCTGCTGCGTTGTTGTGTTGTTGCGTTGTCATCAGTGTTCACATTAAATGTACATAAGTCTGCTCTATAGTGATGTATTCTATATTTGATTAAAGTTTATTCTCTTTCATGGACTGTGTGCTGACATCCAATCTTTGCACTTTTATGCTCAACTTTATCACTCACATTGTTATTGTTTATAAAGAAGGATTTAAAAAGTAAGATTTAAAAAGTAAAACCGTGCAGGAAAGTCTGCTATTTGACGTTTATTTACCTCCAGTGGACACACCTGGTTGTCCTGTCAAAAGCGATTCCTTAATTAGTTGCTTGCGCGTGTGCTGACGACAGCACTCAATTTTTCTCCCGGCATGTGTGACTGCTTAGGAACATTCACACGATAGTGGAGTGATTTTCTACACCAAAACTCATCTATTTATTGTGTGAATGCTCCAAAGCATTCATATGGTTTTTCTTCTTCTTCTTCTCCAGATTTTGGCACGCTCTACCTTCCACAAGTTTCACCCGATTCAAACTGTTCCAACTTCAAACTGTTCAGCCTGTTCAGGAATCACTGGCTTTCCCTTGACAAATTCCAAAAATTCCCAGATTTCCCAGAATTCCAGGTTTTCCGGGACATTTTTCCCATTCAAAATTAATTAGCCATTTTTCAAACTTCCACCATTCCCACATTTTTCAACTGATTCAAACCTTTAACACATTCCACTCATCCTGGACATTCAAACTAAAAAAAAAAGGGTGAGCTGTAATTTGACCCCCTTAACATGCTTCAAAACTCACCAAACCGAACGCACACATCAGGACTGGCAAAAATTGTGATCTAATAAAAAAACCTAACCCCAAATCTCAAAATTGTGCTCTAGCGCAATTTTTTAATAAAACGCACAA
>NC_084583.2:17260000-17280000 GCF_033978685.3 Nerophis lumbriciformis | reverse complement strand
AGACCCAAAAACGCAGAAGAGTTGAAGGCCACTATCAGAACAACCTGGGCTCTCATAACACCTGAGCAGTGCCAGAAACTCATCGACTCCATGCCACGCCGCATTAACGCAGTAATTGAGGCAAAAGGAGCTCCAACCAAGTATTGAGTATTGTACATGCTCATATTTTTCATTTTCATACTTTTCAGTTGGCCAACATTTCTAAAAATCCCTTTTTTGTACTAGCCTTAAGTGATATTCTAATTTTGTGACACACGGAATTTTGGATTTTCATTTGTTGCCACTTCAAATCATCAAAATTAAATGAAATAAACATTTGAATGCATCAGTCTGTGTGCAATGAATAAATATAATGTACAAGTTACACCTTTTGAATGCAATTACTGAAATAAATCAAGTTTTTCAAAATATTCTAATTTACTGGCTTTTACCTGTATATATATATATGACGTGCAGTCACTAGAGGAAAGAAAAAAAATGTAAAAGGAAAAAAAAATAATTAAATTGTTATATGTATCCAGTGATTATACTATAAATTTACTTTCCATTTAACTTCACCAGTTTTAGATTATTTGTATTCCAAATCGCTGAATTTTCACATTTGCCGTTCAAATACTGAGAAGAGACGGTGCAGGTGAACAGCAGCCAGTTGAGGCACGTCACTCAGTGCCTCAACATGGATTCCGGACTCGGCTAACTGCTGGCCTGCTGTGCAGTGAGACTGTATTGCTATATGAACTATATTATACATTTCCATAGTTTAGTTAGCGGAGGTATATAATGTACAGTGTATTTTGTCAACAACTGTATGTGTGTAAAGTATTTCTTGTGCTGAGCGATCATAAAACGTCTGCAAAAGACGCACTGGCTGAGGCTCCAGTAATCCCGCCTCCTGCACCCCCGCCGTAGAATTGTTATATCAACTAAAGCCCACACTTAAACTTTCCACGTGCAAGATTGAATCTATTTAAAAAAATTATTTCATAAGAAGCCAAAAAGTGCAAAAACAATAATGTTCGTGTTGGATGAGTTGTGAATGACTGCAGAGCCACAACATTAGGTACACCTGCAGACTGCAGGTGTATCTAATTCAAAACTCCTCCAACACGAACATTATTGTTTTTGCACTTTTTGGCTTCTTATTAAATAACTTTTGTAACCTATTTTCATGGGCTTTCCTCTTTGTGATGTTAAGTTCTTGTTATGCGCTGTTATACAGTATATGCCTTGAGCTCTTATTTTGAAGGCGCTAAGAGCGGAAGTGATGTCACGTTGCGGAGGTTTTTGAAAGAAGGTAAATAAAGTGGTCCTCGTGTAAAGTGGAGCCTCCGTGTTTGTTATTTTGTAGTTTCATACAGTATAGGGGACATTTATAAACCCTCGGTTACACTTTTTTAAATAGATTCAATCTTGCACGTGGAAAGTTTAAGTGAGGGCTTTAGTTGCGGCGCATGGACTTAATTTCTAAGTAAAAGTAAGACCATAATAACGTTTTTTTTTTATTAAATGTGCTTTTTTGTGTGCTACAGTTTGTATGTATAAAGTTAAAGTTAAGTTAAAGTAGCAATGATTGTCACACACACACTAGGTGTAATGAAATTTGTCGTCTGCATTTGACCCATCCCCTTGTTCACCCCCTGGGAGGTGAGGGGAGCAGTGGGCAGCAGCGGCGCCGCGCCTGGGAATTATTTTTGGTGATTTAACCCCCAATTCCAAGCCTTGATGCTGAGTGTCAAGCAGGGAAGAATGCTGGTATGAGCTTTTAAACATCACCCGTTAACTGCTGCCAATCAAATGGTGAATAAGATACTCTTTAGGGTTCATATGTTTGTAAATCTGACTGTGATGAAGTCAGTGCCTCACCAGCCATCAACCTCACCGCACGTCACTGATATATACAGTATATGCTCATTAAAAACAACATGAAAAACTTAATAGGGTGTGTTGCGTTTTGGACCAGTTGTTCCTCCCAGGGAATTCAAGTCACAATTCGCTCCCAAGTTCTTTCCGACACTTAAAGCTGAGTTGAAAAACCACCAGAGACAGAATAGGTATTTTGTTGTATATTCTCAAAGCTTTGCCAATATACATTGATTGAGACCAGTCTAACCCTAGAACATTCTATTGCGCCTCCCAAAATGGTCTGTCTTCCCGATCCCACCACCCTCTCTCTCGTCCCATCTCTGTAGACAAAACAAATGCTAGTCAAAACACATTCCAAAGAACTCAAGGTTAACACACGGTTTACTTGCAGACAGAGCAGCAAGAGAAGAAATGGAAAACACGAGCTGTTTTCAAATATGACTATGAAATAAAAGAAGTACAACTTAAATTCGGATATATGTAAATATCTTCCTCCGACAGGTGTTACCATTTAGTGGTCAATTGTAGGGAATATGTACTGTACTGTGCAATCTATTAATAATAGTTTCAATCAATCAGTCAAAAGAGGTCTTATTTAACAAGTTTATTGGCCACACAGTTTGAACAGTAACACTGTGTTTGAATATTTAGTCAAGCTTGTGTGCCACTCGTCTAGTTGACTGGATAACGCCTCATCGTAACGAGCAAAACCAAACTTGATGACCAATAAAAACACATCTGTTCTTTCCACTCGTTTTTGGCGGACATGCACATGTTGCCTTTTCATAGCAAACAATAATCATCAGTAGAAGTAAAACTAGCACTCATTGGATATTTAGCTTTAGATTGTTATTGTCCAATACTGCAGTAGTGAATTATATTGAAGGAATTATATTTATATAGCGTTTTTCTCTAGTGACTCAAAGCGCTTTATATAGTGCAGGGGTCGGCAACCCGCAGCTCTTTAGCGCCGCCCTAGTGGCTCTCTGGAACTTTTTCAAAAATGTATGAAAAATAGAAAAAGATGAGGGGAAAACATACTTGCCAACCCTCCCGAATTTTCCGAGAGACTCCCCGAAATTCAGCGCCTCTCCCGAAAACCTCCCGGGACAAATATTCTCCCAAAAATCTCCCGATTTCCAGCCGGAGCTGGAGGCCACGCCCCCTCCAGCTCCATGCGGACCTGAGTAAGGACAGCCTTTTTTCACGACAGGGTGACAAGAACTAGATCTAAATCATCCAGACTAGAGATAAATTGTATTATTATGTTTATCTTACCTAAAAATAAATATATTTATTAATAAAAAAAAAAAAACTAAATACATTTTCACTATATTTTGCTAAAAACATCATAATTAATTGTATTTTTATTTGTATTTTTTCTGACTCCTTATTACATACAGACATAAAATTATACAATAAAATAAACATATTTGAAATAATTAATTTTAAATGATCATAATAATTCATTTAAAATGACCATATTTAATTATTAAAATAATTGCTTGTTTATCGACAACTTTAGCATTTTATTCATTACATTTTGAAGCTCTCAGAAGCCAAGTTATGTTATATTCCTTAATACTTATTTATGCAAGTTTGAAGTATCAATTATCCAAACACAGTTTTGTTTGCATATTTTCAGGATATATATATATATATATATATATATATATATATATATATATATATATATATATATATATAAAGATATATGTATATATATATATATATATATATATATATATATATATATATATATACATATATCTTTATATATATATATATATATATATATATATATATATATATACAAATATATATATGTATGAAATACTTGACTTGGTGAATTCCAGCTGTCAATATACTCCTCCCCTCTTAACCACGCCCCCAACCACTCCCCCACCCCCCACCTCCCGAAATCGGAGGTCTCAAGGTTGGCAAGTATGGGGGAAAAAACATATATTTTTTGTTTTAATATGGTTTATGTAGGAGGACAACCATGACACAAACCTCCCTAATTGTTATAAAGCACACTGTTTGTATTAAACATGCTTCACTGATTCGAGTATTTTGGCGAGCGCCGTTTTGTCCTACTAATTTTGGCGGTCCTTGAACTCACCGTAGTTTGTTTACATTTATAAATTTCTCTGACTTTCTAGGACGTGTTTTATGCCACTTCTTTTTCTGTCTCATTTTGTCCACCAAACTTTAAACGTTGTGCGTGAATGCACAAAGGTGAGTTTTGTTGATGTTATTGACTTGTGTGGAGTGCTAATCAGGCATATTTGGTCACTGCATGACTGCAAGCTAATCGATGCTAACATGCTATTTAGGCTAGCTATATGTACATATTGCATCATTATGCCTCATGTGTAGGTATATTTGAGCTCATTTAGTTTCCTTTAAGTCCTCTTAATTCAATTTATATCTCATGACACACTATCTGTATGTAATATGGCTTTTAATATTTTGCCGGCTCCAGACAAATTTGTTTTTGTATTTTTGGTCCAATATGGCTCTTTCAACATTTTGGGTTGCCGACCCCTGCACTAGTGAAAGCCAATATCTAAGTTCCATTTAAAGCAGTGTGGGTGGCACTGGGAGCAGGTGGGTAAAGTGTCTTGCCCAAGGACACAACGGCAGTGACTAGGATGGCGGAAGCGGGGGATCGAACCTGGAACCCTCAAGTTGCTGGCACGGCCGCTCTACCGACCGAGCTATGCCGCCCCATCCGTGTAGTACACAAGTACTACACGGATGGGGTTGTTGTGTACTTCCATGTTGCAGCAACACTCGCCAGAAAGACGTCACAATCAACGTTCCCTCTAAGGTGCGCGCCTGTGCAATTGCGCACTGCTCAAGCATCCTCTGCGCACGGCAAATCTATGCCACGCACAAAATCAAATAAAAAAATAAGCGCATAACAATTTTAGACACGACAGAGAAAACAGGTCTATTCAGGTGTACTGGAGAGGAGGCTACGCCGGATAGTCGAACCTCGGATTGAGGAGGAACAGTGTGGTTTTCGTCCTGGTCGTGGAACTGTGGACCAGCTCTATACTCTCGGCAGGGTCCTTGAGGGTGCATGGGAGTTTGCCCAACCAGTCTACATGTGCTTTGTGGACTTGGAGAAGGCATTCGACCGTGTCCCTCAGGAAGTCCTGTGGGTAGTGCTCAGAGAGTATGGGGTATCGGACTGTCTGATTTTGGTGGTCCGCTCCCTGTATGATCAGTGTCAGAGCTTGGTCCGCATTGCCGGCAGTAAGTCAGACACGTTTCCAGTGAGGGTTGGACTCCGCCAAGGCTGCCCTTTGTCACCCATTCTGTTCATAACTTTAATGGACAGAATTTCTAGGCGCAGTCAAGGCGTTGAGGGTATCCGGTTTGGTGGCTGCAGGATTAGGTCTCTGCTTTTTGCAGATGATGTGGTCCTGATGGCTTCATCTGGCCAGGATCTTCAGCTCTCGCTGGATCAGCTGAGTGTGAAGCGACTGGGATGAGAATCGGCACCTCCAAGTCTGAGTCCATGGTTCTCGCCCGGAAAAGGGTGGAGTGCCATCTCTGGGTTGGGGAGGAGACCCTGCCCCAAGTGGAGGAGTTCAAGCACCTCGGATTCTTGTTCACGAGTGAGGGAAGAGTGGATCGTGAGATCGACAGGCGGATCGGTGCGGCGTCTTCAGTAATGCGGACGCTGTATCGATCCGTTGTGGTGAAGAAGGAGCTGAGCCGGAAGGCAAAGCTCTCAATTTACTGGTCGATCTACGTTCCCATCCTCACCTATGGTCATGAGCTTTGGGTTATGACCGAAAGGACAAGATCACGGGTACAAGCGGCCGAAATTAGTTTCCTCCGCCGGGTGGCGGGTCTCTCCCTTAGAGATAGGGTGAGAAGCTCTGTCATCCGGGGGGAACTCAAAGTAAAGCCGCTGCTCCTCCACATGGAGAGGAGCCAGATGAGGTGGTTCAGGCATCTGGTCAGGATGCCACCCGATCGCCTCCCTCGGGAGGTGTTTAGGGCACGTCCGACTGGTAGGAGGCCACGGGGAAGACCCAGGACACGTTGGGAAGACTATGTCTCCCGGCTGGCCTGGGAACGCCTCGGGATCCCCCGGGAAGAGCTGGACGAAGTGGCTGGGGAGAGGGAAGTCTGGGCTTCCCTGCTTAGGCTGCTGCCCCCGCGACCCGACCTCGGATAAGCGGAAGAAGATGGATGGATGGATGGAGAAAACAGTTTTCGTCATCATTGTTCAAATATTGTAACGTCTGTCGAGACGCTTTGAGGACATGAATTCCGTCCATCACTTTACTGAGTAAAACTCTTTATTGTCGGCCATAAACACATCACCAAAACATTAGTAAAAAAAATGATCCATCCATCCATCCATTTTCTACCGCTTATTCCCTTCTGGGGTCGCGGGGGGCGCTGGAGCCTATCTCAGCTACAATCGGGCGGAAGGCGGGGTACACCCTGGACAAGTCGCCACCTCATCGCAGGGCCAACACAGATAGACAGACAACATTCACACTCACATCCACACACTAGGGCCAATTTAGTGTTGCCAATCAACTTATCCCCAGGTGCATGTCTTTGGAGGTGGGAGGAAGCCGGAGTACCCGGAGGGAACCCACGCAGTCACGGGGAGAACATGCAAACTCCACACAGAAAGATCCCGAGCCCGGGATTGAACCCAAGACTACTCAGGACCTTCGTATTGTGAGGCAGATGCACTAACCCCTCTGCCACCGTGAATGATATCTAGCAAAAGTGGTCATTTTCTGCAGTACAAACCAGACCAAAAGCAACTTTGTTATATCAACAGCAGCCGCTCGCTCTTTCTCACTTGCGCCAACACATGCACATATGGCACTTAACCAGTGATGCGTTTACAGACACACAGAAAGTCGGACAACTCCAACACCACACATAAAGTGTCATTCCAGGTCGTTACACTATGATTTACCAATCAAATGTGTGCTTTTTCTAATGTAATTTATTAGGAATCTTATCATGAAATGCTGTTAGTATATTCAATAAATACTAATAAAAATGTATTTTTTTACAAGTTGCAGGAATGTACACATGATCCCCTGCTTACATCTCATTGTGCAACATGTGAATGTTTTAACGGGAACTTAATGCAATGTCTGAAAGGGGTACAAATTCAATGCTCAGGGAGTTTTTGCCTTTGCTCACACACATCAACATTTAGAGGGAACATTGGTCACAATAAAGGTTGTCAAAATGGGACTTTTATGCTGAAAAGGTAAAGAAAGCATTCCCACTTCCTGTCAAGTCTTTCTGAAAGGTGATGATTGTCCGTATTACAAACCCTCCGCCACGCCCTTCCTCCCAGCTCATGCCTTAACCCCCCCCCCCCCGCCATCTTTACTTGGGCGGCGTGATCTCTGCCTAGCAACCGGGCCTAGCAACCGGGCAGCCATTTTGGGCCTGACGTCAAGCTAATATCAAATAATAAAGCCGTTTCATCTCGGCTCTCTCGCACCCTCAGCAGGGTAGTTTTTCTTTTTTTTTCAGCCCCAGCTGCGCGTCGGCGGGTTGGGGGGATTTGATTGGTCACAGCGGGTTTTTCTGTGGGTGGGGGGGTTTATTTTCTGCACCATCATAGCGGCGTGCGACGCCTGGCGTAACGTGCTGATGCGGGCCTTTGAGTCTAAAGCGGCGGCCATGTTGACCAGGTGTCTAATCGTCCAGACGTCGGCGCTGATGCGGCCCCGACCTGCTTCGCCTTTCATCCGCCCCTTTAAGCCCCGCCCACTTTCTGCCCCAACCCCCTGCAACCGCCGCCCCATGTTGTCCCCATTCATGGGAGCGCCATCGCCCCGCTCTTTGTACAGTTCATGTTGTTATTTCCCCGTCCTCCCGACGTCGGCGCTACAATAACTAGCGGGCGATGGAAAGGCCTAGAAGGATGAGACAAACGGGATAAAAGGGCGCTCGGTGGTTAAGGTAATCTTTTTTTTGTGTGTGTGTGTGTGTCTAAGCCTCTCAGTTGTACAGCGGAACACTTATGTCTGTTGTGTGATGAAGTGATGGTCCATCCACCTTTTTTCCTTCCTGGATTGTGTAACTCTGACAAAAGAGCAGAAATGTCCACTGCGGTGGACGTTCCTTCTCAGGGCGATGAACGTATTTCCCTAAAATATGCGAGGAGAGACTTCCCCGTTATTGTCAGACTGCGTTCGTGGAATAAAAACTCTCTTGGGGCAGCACGGTGGTACAGGGGTTAGTGCGTGTGCCTCACAATACGAAGGTCCTGAGTTCAATCCCGGGCTCTGGATCTTTCTGAGTGGAGTTTGCATGTTCTCACCCGTGACTGCGTGGATTCTACTCCAGCTTCCTCCCACCTGGGGATAGGCCCTTCCCACTTCCAAAGACACGCACCTGGGGATAGGCTACTCCCACCTCCAAAGACACGCACCTGGGGATAGGCCCCTCCCACCTCCAAAGACATGCACCTGGGGATATGCCCCTCCCACCTCCAAAGACATGCACCTGGGGATAGGCCCCTCCCACCTCCAAAGACATGCACCTGGGGATAGGCCCCTCCCACCTCCAAAGACACGCACCTGGGGATAGGCCCCTCCCACCTCTAAAGACATGCACCTGGGGATAGGCTCCTCCCACCTCCAAAGACACGCACCTGAGGATAGGCCCCTCCCACCTCTAAAGACATGCACCTGGGGATAGGCCCATCCCACCTCCAAAGACATGCACCTGGGGATAGGCCCCTCCCACCTCCAAAGACACACACCTGGGGATAGGCCCCTCCCACCTCCAAAGACATGCACCTGGGGATAGGCCCCTCCCACCTCCACCGACACGCACCTGGGGATAGGCCCCTCCCACCTCCAAAGACACGCACCTGGGGATAGGCCCCTCCCACCTCCAAAGACACACACCTGGGGATAGACCCCTCCCACCTCCAAAGACATGCACCTGGGGATAGGCTCCTCCCACCTCCAAAAACATGCACCTGGGGATAGGCCCCACCCCACTTCCAAAGACACGCACCTGGGGATAGGCCCCTCCCACCTTCAAAGACATGCACCTGGGGATAGGCCCCTCTCCATTTCCAAAGACATGCACCTGGGGATAGGCCCCTCCCACCTCCAAAGACACACACCTGGGGATAGACCCCCCCCACCTCCAAAGACGTGCACCTGTGGATAGGCCCCTCCCACCTCCAAAGACACACACCTGGGGATAGGGCCCTCCCACCTCCAAAGACATGCACCTGGGGATAGGCCCCTCCCCACTTCCAAAGACATGCACCTGGGGATAGGCCCCTCCCACCTCCGAAGACATGCACCTGGGGATAGGTTGATTGGCAACACTAAATGGTCCCTAGTGTGTGAATGTTGTCTATCTGTGTTGGCCCTGTGATGAGGTGGCGACTTGTCCAGGGTGTGCCCACCCCCTTCCGCCCGAATACAGCTGAGATAGGCTGCAGCACTCCCCGCCACCCCGAAAGGGACAAGCGGTAGAAAATGGATGGATGGATGGATGGATGGATGCCACTTCTATAGCACAACTTTTTCTCTATGACACTGTGGATCGTCTTTAAGTCCGATTTCTGATGTGATCGTTTGTGCCAACTTTTCAACCTTCATACAACATGTTCATAACTTTTGGGACAATACGTGGACTTCCAAGTGGTTGACTGACACCTGTGCCACGGCCTGTAGCGCTCTCACTGGCACTTAGCCACTTTGAGGAGAGGGTGGCAGGAAAACAACCAAAGAAAGGAAAAGTTTTGTCTGAGGAGACCAACAAAAACAGAAAAAAAGGGAGGCTACCTGGATAAAAGGACAGTCAGGGATCAACATTGTCCTGGCTCTTACTCAGTGGAAATTCCGAATCGGAACTCGTAAATTCCGACTTCCCGTACAAATGTAACGCACCAGAGATCTTACCGCTAAAAGCAGATACGATTAAAAAAATCTAACAATAGAATCGATCCAAGTTCTTCTATATAAAAAAAGATTAGTCGAGAGATATTGAGGATTTTCTGTTGACCGCGTTCCCGGACATTTGAACTATGGTGCTCCAGACATCCTTCTACAGGACAACACTTGTAAAAACATGGAGGTCTACAACTTCTTTGTGTGTGTCTGGGTCAAGGACATTGGTATCAACACTCTCCAAGATAAATATGTATCGTTTTTGCTCGGGTCAGGTTGCATTTCATGATTTAACTTTGCGTCTTTCGAGGACGCTTCCTTGTAAACAAACTGCAAGTAAGACTCGATAGCCTTGACTCACTGCTTTTTTTTGTCATTTTCCCTTCAAGTTAACCCTCATGAAGATAATCGGAGTCACCACTGAAGACTTGGAGATTTGTGAAAGACGACGGAGACGTGATCACGGCTGAATGACCGCATGGCCCGGTAAGTTTCAGCCATGTTGTTGTTGTTGTTGTTGTTACACAAGTCTTATGCTTGATTTTCCCCGTCTTTATCAAAATATAACTATAGATGTCAACATTGTGTACGTGCTGAAAGATTCATTTATGATTGTTTATCAAAATATAACTATAGATGTCAACATTGTGTATGTCCTGAAAGATTCATTTATGATTGTTTATCAAAATATAACTATAGATGTCAACATTGTGTATGTCCTGAAAGATTCATTTATGATTGTTTATCAAAATATAACTATCGATGTCAACATTGTGTATGTGCTGAAAGATTCATTTATGATTGTTTATCAAAATATAACTATAGATGTCAACATTGAGTATGTTTTGAAAGATTCATTTATGATTGTTTATCAAAATATAACTATAGATGTCAACATTGAGTATGTTTTGAAAGATTCATTTATGATTGTTTATCAAAATATAACTATAGATGTCAACATTGTGTATGTGCTGAAAGATTCAGTCGGCATCCCAGTTGAAGCGAACAGTTTACAGTATTGACTGTTTTATTATGTTCGTAGTTTGTATTTCTTGTTTAGCACATAAAGATTACTGTTTCACTGAAACTGGATCTGTTCAGCATTCAGCTTCTCAAACTTGTAGATCATCCTCCTTATATCCAGGCTCAAAAAATAGAAAGTTCCGGGTTATCATGTTTTCAAAAGAAGTAGTTGTTGGCTCTCATGAAGTCTGCATGATTAGTAGTGTTGTTGTTTTTGAAAGAAATAACAAACGTTGTTATGTGTCAGCATTAATGGTGCCTTCACAGGTGTGTAAGTTACCCATGTCTTGGCCACTAATACACCCCCATACCATCACTACTGGACTACATACTGGACTCTCACTATTATGTTAGATCCACTATGGACTGGACTCTCACTATTATGTTTGATCCACTATGGACTGGACTCTCACACTATTATGTAAGATCCACTATGGACTGGACTCTCACACTATTATGTTAGATCCACTATGGACTGGACTCTCACACTATTATGTTAGATCCACTATGGACCTGACTTTCACAATATATGCTAGACCCACTATGGACTGGACTCTCACACTATTATGTTAGATCCACTATGGACTGGACTCTCACACTATTATGTTAGATCCACTATGGACTGGACTCTCACACTATTATGTAAGATCCACTATGGACTGGACTCTCACACTATTATGTTAAATCCACTATGGACTGGACTCTCACACTATTATGTTAGATCCACTATGGACTGGACTCTCACTATTATGTTAGATCCACTATGGACCTGACTTTCACAATATATGCTAGACCCACTATGGACTGGACTCTCACACTATTATGTTAGATCCACTATGGACTGGACTCTCACACTATTATGTTAGATCCACTATGGACTGGACTCTCACACTATTATGTTAGATCCACTATGGACTGGACTCTCACACTATTATGTTAGATCCACTATGGACTGGACTCTCACTATTATGTTAGATCCACTATGGACTGGACTCTCACACTATTATGTTAGATCCACTATGGACTGGACTCTCACACTATTATGTTAGATCCACTATGGACTGGACTCTCACACTATTATGTTAGATCCACTATGGACCTGACTTTCACAATATTATGCTAGACCCACTATGGACTGGACTCTCACTATTATGTTTGATCCACTATGGACTGGACTCTCACACTATTATGTAAGATCCACTATGGACTGGACTCTCACACTATTATGTTAAATCCACTATGGACTGGACTCTCACACTATTATGTTAGATCCACTATGGACTGGACTCTCACACTATTATGTTAGATCCACTATGAACTGGACTCTCACTATTATGTTGGATCCACTATGGACTGGACTCTCACTATTATGTTAGATCCACTATGGACTGGACTCTCACACTATTATGTTAGATCCACTATGGACTGGACTCTCACTATTACGTTAGATTCACTATGGACTGGACTCTCACACTATTATGTTAGATCCACTATGGACTGGACTCTCACTATTATGTTAGATCCACTATGGACTGGACTCTCACACTATTATGTTAGATCCACTATGGACTGGACTCTCACACTATTATGTTAGATCCACTATGGACTGGACTCTCACTCTTATGTTAGCTCCACTATGGACTGGACTCTCACACTATTATGTTAGATCCACTATGGACTGGACTCTCACTATTATGTTAGATCTACTATGGACTGGACTCTCACTATTATGTTAGATCCACTATGGACTGGACTCTCACACTATTATGTTGGATCCACTATGGATTGGATTCTCACACTATTATGTTAGATCCACTATGGACTGGACTCTCACTATTATGTTAGATCCACTATGGACTGGATTCTCACTATTATGTTCGATCCACTATGGACTGGACTCTCACTATTATGTTAGATCCACTATGGACTGGACTCTCACTATTATGTTGGATCCACTATGGACTAGACTCTCACAATATTAAGTCAGACCCACTCGACGTCCATTGCATCCGGTCTCCCCTGGAAGGGTGGGGTCACCCACATCTGCGGTCCTCTCCAAGGTTTTTCATAGTCATTCACATTGACATCCCACTGTGAGTTTTTCCTTGCCCTTATGTGGGCTCTGTACCGCGGATGTCGTTGTGGCTTGTGCAGCCCTTTGAGACACTTGTGATTTAGGGCTATATAAATAAACATTGATCGATTGATTGATCACAGATGCTGGCTTTTACACTTTCACCCTAGAACAGTACAGGTGGTTCTGAGCTCGGGCCCAGCAACACGTTTCTGGGTGTTGTTGATAAATGGCTCGTAGAGTTTTAACTTGCACTTACAGATGTAGCGACCAACTGTAGTTACTGACAGTGGTTTTCTGAAGTGTTCCTGAGCCCATGTGGTGATATCCTTTACACACTGATGTGGCTTTTTGATGCAGTAGTGACCTTGCCGCTTACATGCAGTCATTTCTCCAGATTCTCTGAACCTTTTGATGATATTACGGAGCGTAGATGGTGAAATTCCTTAAATTCCTTGCAATAGCTGCTTGAGAAATGTTGTTCTTAAACAATTTGCTCAGGCATTTGTTGACAAAGTGGTGACCCTCGCCCCGTCCTTGTTTGTGAATGAGTGAGCATTTCATGAAAATACCCAATCATGGCACCCACCTGTTCCCAATTAGCCTGTTCACCTGTGGGATGTTCCAAATAAGTCTCTGATGAGCTTTCCTCAACTCTCTCACTCTTTTTTGCCACTTGTGCCAGCTTTTTAGACCCGTGTTGCAGGCATCAAATTCCAAATGAGCTAATATTTGAACAAAATAACAGTCTATTCAATTGAATATAAGTTGAAAAGAATTTGTTGTATTCTCTTCTCAACTTCACTGCTTTTAGGTTGTGTACTTGTTAAATAAAATTGCTTTTAATGAATACTTAGGCCCACTACGCTGTTGTATTTTAATGTTGGTGGTACTTGGAGAGCCAAGGTGGTACTTGTTGAAAAAAAAGAGTTTGAGAACCACTGCTCTAGATTGTCTATAACTTTAAAAAATGATGAACAAATGCAAATGTTTCATGTTGGGATAGAAAACCTCCCTCTCAGTTACCTTCTTGCAACCATGGAGAGCGTCCATGACACCATTTTGGTGCGCTTGGATGAAAAAACCCCAAAAAGTCAACTACGGGTGTGAAAGAGATGTATTTCAGACATATGAAAGAGGTGTGTGACCATGAAGGTCTACTCAAAGCCTGGTGAACACTCGTCTCCCTCAAGCCATGATAGCACGTTCTCCCCAACACCCGGCAGCCAATGAGCAGCGGCCCGGCAGTGGAAAAGGCCGCCCCTTCTCATATCTAATGCATGTTTGTCTTTTTGAAGCAACACACTTGGCCCCTGTGGATGCTTCTTTTTTGCTCCTTTCTTCTCCGCGCTGCTATGTTCTTTTTCTCCTTCTCGACAGTGTGCGACTTTGCTGCTAAAATCCACCACACTGGTCTTTCTGTGAGCTCCCCCACTTGACATGTCGTCCATGATTCATCACAACACTCACTAACAAGTCACACGGAAGGCTTCAGGTCGGGATTGACGGGCAGCGGAAAGAATAAAACAAATACGAAAAAAGCTCATATTATTGAAACGTTTCAATAATGTGATCATGGTGATGTTTTATTTGTTTACGTCACAACACGCTTAACAAGGTTATGTTTGCGCAACTCAACATATTCCGAACCCTAGAGAGAATAGAGCATGTTATGGAACACAAACATGTTAAAAGTACATACAAAATTATATTTAGGAATGTCATTGCTTCTTGAACAGGGTTTGTATATAGACAAGTTTGTATATTGAAGGAAATTTCTCTATAACAGGACTATTCAAATACATCATGTAGAGGGCCACAGTTTAAGAGTCCAAGGTCTCAGGGGCCGGACATCAAAATGTGGATGTTTGGTCAGAAAGTATTTCTTTGAGACTGTGTTTACTTATTTACAAAGTAAACACATTGCTGCACACGCTGCTTGTTCCCAGCGTGCGCAGCTCGGCAGATAGTTGACAGCATTAAAAAACAGAAGCTGCATAAGCTTTGTTGAGGATTGATGTTCCTTCTTTTGAATTATTTTTCTTCCCTAGTTTTATTTTTTACACTTCCTCCTCCATTTGGGTTGGTACGACTGGAAATAGAAACGTACAATAAACATTACCAAAGTAAAACGTCCATTGTGTATTTTCTCCAGAGCGACATTAATTTACTGAGGAATTTGTGAAACTGGAACAATACACAAAGAACGCCATTGTAAGTTAATAATACTAACACAGACACTCAGAAATGTGTTAGCATATTAGCTAATGCTAACGACGCTAGGTTCATGACATTACAGTAGCACGTACAAATATGCATAAAAACACTACTACAGACACAGTACCTTCAGTATATCAGTATGTGGAATTGAATTATGGAATTGATTAAGCAAAGCAATCAAACAATGTACTAATATGATCCACTTCAAGAAACTCTTCAAACTTAGTGTTTACAAAGTACAAAGAAGAAGAACCATGATAAACATTCTGAATTTATTTAATTCATCCATTCTTTCATTCTTTCACTCACAAAATAATCTTACTTATCTCATCATATGAAATGTAACTTACTTCACCAATTTTTTATTTATTTACTTATTTTCTTTGTGATTACTTATGGAGTATATTGTGAATAAATTGAGAACAGGAAGTGAACAAAAGTTTTAGCAACTGTTATGTAAAAGAAAAGGGGTAGGATTAAATAAGATCGGCTTCTTCCTACTCCTTTTCGAACATGTTGAAAAGAGAAACTGGAGATTGTGATGTATCATGTTGTATACTTGCATGTTCGAAATAAACTCAAACTCAGCTCAACTCAACTCAACATAAATAAAATACGTTTTGTGTTAATAATTTCACACAATAAGCTCCATATGTTTGCACATATAATAAATTAGACAACATTGACAGCAAACCCTGCACACAATAAATATGTCTCAACACAATTAAACTGCCGCTACTGGTCCAATTTAGCGCTACATGTATTAAACGAGCTTGGCTTGCCACAGAGTTATGACCACAAATACAAAAATACATCAAGTCAGCAATTTATTTACAAAATAAACAAGATATTTTTATGCACTATATTTTTGATAGTCCCGATTTATTTGGATTTTTTGGGAAATAAACGGATCACTTATGGTCGGATGTATCTCCAGCAGCCTGTTATTCCTCGGTGTGGTAAAAAAACAAAACAATAGCTGCGTTTATTGGAAGAAAACGAACACCCCGATCTGTCATCTTCCAATGGAATGGTTTGTGTGAAGGTTTGCTTCCTGTGCTGAGATGCAACAGCATGAACTCCAGAAGTCAAGAACTCCGCCTTCTATCTTCTCACATCAACCTGCCAGAGCCTCCGCTCACCGGCAAGGTCACCTCCAGGCTTTTCATGCATGCCCCCACCTTACATTTCTCTTTTTACATGTCTTTTTTTATTCCTTCTCACCCTCACTCCTCCTAATATTTTTCAAAGGCAGTATAGTATTGTTTTTAATTCATTAGCATCTTTATACCATACTTGCCAACCTTGAGACCTCCGATTTCTTGACTTTCAGTGAATTCTAGCTATATATATATATATATATATATATATATATATATATATATATATATATATATAAATAAGAGAAATACTTGAATGTCAGTGTTCATTTATTTACACATATACACACACATAACACTCATCTACTCATTGTTGAGTTAAGGGTTGAATTGTCCATCCTTGTTCTATTCTCTGTCACTATTTACTAACCATGCTGAACACCCTCTCTGATGATGCATTCTGCTTCGTCTCCTTGTTGTGTGCGCAGCTGTGCACTGCACTCTCAAAAAGCCCTAGATGTTATTGTCACATATGCATGTACAGTAGATGGCAGTATTGCCCTGTTTAAGAGTGTCACAACATTGCTGTTTACGGCAGACGAACTGCTTTACGGTAGACGAAAACGTGACTGTTGTCGTTGCCGCGCTGGGAGGACGTTAATGAAACTGCCTATCAATAAACCCACATAAGAAACCAAGAACTCGCCCTCGATCATTGTACAGTTATAACGTGATTGGGCAGGCACGCTGTTTATATTGTGGGAAAGCGGACGTGAAAACAGGCTGTCAACACGTCACTCCGGTCCGCCTGAATTTCGGGAGATTTTCGGGAGAAAATTTGTCCCGGGAGGTTTTCGGGAGAAGCGCTGAATTTCGGGAGTCTCCCGGACAATCCGGGAGGGTTGGCAAGTATGCTTTATACCGAGTTGCAATGATACAAGTAACCCCATCCTACGGTCTTTACCTCGGTTTTAGGGTTGGGATGTAACGGTAAACGATATAATCATAAACCACGGTAAAATTCTTAACAGTTAGTAACACTGTTTAAAATTTGGAGTGCCGAAAAAACTTTATTTATTGATAAATAATCAAAAAACTTTGCTGTCTCAAAACTAGCACGTTTCATTAGCGACAATTTAGAACGGTTGACCAAATCTCCGGCGTTTGAGGTCCGATCATAAACAAAAAGGGATGTCAGTGATCGCGATCCAGAAGGCTTTCAAAGCGCCAGTGTTTAATTTTATCTGTGGCGAAGGCGGCGGCGTAATCGGGCCCTGTGAAGTCCACATCTGAAGGAAGGATTCTGTTCCTGATCCCGTCCCCTCTTGAAGTGGCTCCATTTGCCGAGGGGGTTCGAATCGTGGCAAACAGAATGCGAGCCTGCGCCGGATTGGTGTGCACCTGACATGATTCTGGATGTGCTTTAGCGCTTGAGTCCACCCCCCCCCCCCCAAGGGACTGACTCAACATTGATGGATGTAGAGTGGCGAGGGTGAAGGGAATCCCTCCCCCCCACCCCCCACCCAGGCGGTACTAAACCTCAGGAATTCCCCTTGGGCCTTTTCAATTACAGTTTGACCAAGCTCTGCACTGTGATGATGTGTTGCTTTAGGGAAGTGACATTAATGAAGAGGACAAATGTGGTGTTGTCCCTAAAGACCATGGCGCTGCCACAAAGGGACTTTAATGGCGGGGGGGGGAAATTCACGCCAACCTATTGTCATTGATAACATAAGCCACGGCGGGCCGCTGTGTCTTTAGGATTCAAGTTAAAGAACTATTGACGCAAGTCCTTCCAACGCTGGCCGTCGGCTAAATGGAGCGCAGGGAGTGTGGGAGCCGGTAATTAAACCGCTCTGAGGAGCCCAGGTGACGGATTTCAGGCAAGTGGGAGACTCTGCGGCAATCAATGGCGTCATGTCGGACATATGCTAATGGAAGGACGCCATCGGTTTGCATGTGAACCTAGAACTTCTTTTCCGCTACGACCAGAAGAAGTCACAAAGTCTGACACTTAACTTTTATTGCCAATCTTGTGCTAACAACAAGTTAAATTCCGACACATATTATTTCCTCTCACACACACCAATTCTCATTCTCCGTCAAACCTCTTTCAGGCACGGTATATTTACAAACATTTGTGACCTCTGAACGTGACCATGCGAATAAACACCAGTGAACCTGAAGCTTATTTTCCACTGCTTGCAGGGTTTCACTTGGCAAAACCACGTACTACAGGTACTACGTCTACTCCGCATTCCTAGCTGTGGAGCTGACATCGTGTGGGTGTTGACATCTCTGTGCTATTGTCACATGTTGCCGTAGTCTAAAGCCGGGTGTATGCGCTTGCCTCACATAACTTACCGTCTTCCCCCTTCCCCTGCGTAGCCTCCCGGAAGGCTTACCTGCATCTCCCACAAGTCCTAGAACGCAGAGCTGTGATTGGTCAGTTTTTGCCAAGGAGGGTGCCTACACACAGGTCAGCAGACTTCGTGCTTGAAATGCACCAATTATTGAATGAAATACAAACAGCGGTTAAAAATTTGCATGAAAACTGATATTCTGTACTTATCTCGGTGCGCTCTAAAAATAAAAACTGAATGTGTCGTTTTTCAGCTCAATGTGTTGTTGTAACGACCAGAAGAAGTCACAAAGTCTGACACTTAACTTTTATTGCCAATCTCGTGCTAACAACAAGTTAAATTCCGACAAATATTATTTCCTCTCACACACACCAATTCTCGTTCTCCGTCAAACCTCTTTCAGGCACGGTATATTTACAAACATTTGTGACCTCTGAACGTGACCATACGGATAAACACCAGTGAACCTGAAGCTTATTTTCCACTGCTTGCAGGGTTTCACTTGGCAAAACCACGTACTACAGGTACTAGGTCTACTCCGCGTTCCTAGCTTTGGAGCTGACATCGTGTGGGCGTTGACATCTCTGTGCTATTGTCACATGTTGCCGTAGTCTAAAGCCGGGTGTATACACTCGACTCACGTAACTTACCGTCTTCCCCCTTCCCCTGCGTAGCCTCCCGGAAGGCTTACTTACGTGCATCTCCCACAAGTCCTAGAACGCAGAGCTGTGATTGGACAGTTTTTGCCAAGGAGGGTGCCTACACACAGGCCAGCAGACTTTGTGCTTGAAATGCACCGAATATTCAATGAAATCAAAAAGTGACCAGAAGAAGTCACAAAGTCTAACACTTAACTTTTATTGCAAATCTTGTGCTAACAACAAGTTCAATTCCGACACAGGTACTAGGTCTACACCGCATTCCTAGCTGTCGAACTGACATCGTGTGGGTGTCGACATCTCTGTGCTATTGTCACATGTTGCCGTAGTCTAAAGCCGGGTGAATGCGCTTGCCTCACGTAACTTACCGTCTTCCCCCTTCCCCTGCGTAGCCTCCGGGAAGGCTTACCTGCATCTCCCACAAGTCCTAGAACGCAAAGCTGTGATTGGTCAGTTTTTGCCAAGGACAGTGCCTACACACAGGCCAGCAGACTCTGTGCTTGAAATGCACCAAATATTCAATGAAATCAAAAAGTGACCAGAAGAAGTCACAAACAACAAGTTCAATTCCGACACAGGTACTAGGTCTACACCGCATTCTTAGCTGTCAAACTGACATCGTGTGAGCGTCGACATCTCTGTGCTATTGTTACATGTTGCCGTAATCTAAAGCTGGGTGTATACGCTCGCCTCACGTAACTGAACGTCTTTCCCTTACCCTGCGTAGCCTCCCGTAAGGCTTACCTGCATCTCCCACAAGTCCTAGAATGCAG
>NC_084583.2:17202500-17255000 GCF_033978685.3 Nerophis lumbriciformis | reverse complement strand
GAAAGGCTGGTCCTAAAGAGGTAGACATTTTCAAAGGTCTCAAGAAGGAAACAAATACAAAAATGTGTGTGTGTGTGTGTGTGTGTGTGTTCTTGTATTTCTACCCTTCTTGAGACATCAACAAGGAAAAGTATCTTCCATATGAGGACCGGTGAACAAGTTAGGACCGAAATCATGGTCCCAATACGGAAAACCATTGCATCTCATAGGGAATGTCTCATCAATCAAAAGGTTTCAAAAGTGCTCCCCTGCTGGCCAACATATGAAATAACAAGTGTTTGTAAGAAATTTAAATGCACCCCCTTTTGGCCAAAATTAATAAAAATAAATATGTATATAGAGACATACTGTAATAACTTGAAGTAAATAATGAAGATTAATAACCAATTACAAACAACAAATACATTTTTTTTACTAAAAGCAGTCTTTTTCTCACATTGTGTCGACTTCTTTCTTCTTTCTCATATTCTTTCTGTTTCTGTAATATTGCAATATTTTCTCGTAAAATGATTACTTTTTAATGTAAAATGATTACTTTTTAATGCAAAATGGTGACATTTGTCGTATATAAAATTCTGACTTTTATCACAATATTGCCAATTTTTTTGTTGTTTTTGTAAAAAAAGGGATTTGTTTTTAGTAAAATGATGACTTTCGTCATAATTTTGCTAAGTAAAATTCCGATTACTATTATAATAATGCCAACATTTTTAAGTTTTCGAATAAAATTGTGACTTTTGTCGAGTAAAATTACACTCTTTTCATAAAATTGCCAAAATGTTAAGCTTTTCTATAAAATTGCGACTGTTATTGAGTAAAATTCCAGTTTTTATCATAAAATTGCACAAATGTTCAGTTTTTCTTGAAAAATTTTGACTTGCGTTGAGTAAAATGACGACATTTATTATAATACTGCCAGAATTGTATGTTTTTCTTGTGAAATTGTGACCTTTTTCTTGTGAAATTCCAACTCATTTTTCACAACAAGCTTTTTTATATTTGCATAGTATGTATATATTATTAATGTTGTAAATACACTTCTTTATATATCTAGAAAGGGTGGTCCTAAAGAGGTAGACATTTTCAAAGGTCTCAAGAAGGTAACAAAAACAAAAATGTGTGTGCATGTGTGTGTGTGTGTGTGTGTGTGTGTGTGTGTGTGTGTGTGTGTGAGAGTGTGTGTGTGTGTTCTTGTATTTCTACCCTTCTTGAGACATCAACAAGGAAAAGTATCTTCCATATGAGGACCGGTGAACAAGTTAGGACCGAAATCATGGTCCCAATACGGAAAACCATTGCATCTCATAGGGAATGTCTCATATATCAAAAGGTTTTAAAAGTCATCTCCTGTTGGCCAACATATGAAATAACAAGTGTTTGTAAGAAATTTAAATTCACCCCCTTTTGGCCAAAATTAATAAAAATAAATATGTATATAGAGACATACTGTAATGACTTGAAGTAAATAATGAAGATTAATAACCAATTACAAACAACAAATACATTTTTTTTTACTAAAATCAGTCTTTTTCTCACATTGTGTCGACTTCTTTCTTATAAAATTGGGAATCATTTCTCATATTCTTTCTGTTTCTGTAATATTGCAATATTTTCTCGTAAAATGATTACTTTTTTATGTAAAATTATTACTTTTTAATGCAAAATGGTGACATTTGTCGTATATAAAATTCTGACTTTTATCACAATATTGCCAATTTTTGTTTTGTTTTTGTAAAGTAGTGATTTTTTTTAATAAAATGATGACTTTCGTCATAATTTTGCCAAGTAAAATTCCGATTACTATTATAATAATGCCAACATTTTTAAGTTTTTGAATAAAATTGTGACTTTTGTCGAGTAAAATTACACTCTTTTCATAAAATTGCCAAAATGTTAAGCTTTTCTTATAAAATTGCGACTGTTATTGAGTAAAATTCCAGTTTTTATCATAAAATTGCACAAATGTTCAGTTTTTCTTGAAAAATTTTGACTTGCGTTGAGTAAAATGACGACATTTATTATAATACTGCCAGAATTGTATGTTTTTCTTGTGAAATTGTGACCTTTTTCTTGTGAAATTCCAACTCATTTTTCACAACAAGCTTTTTTATATTTGCATAGTATGTATATATTATTAATGTTGTAAATACACTTCTTTATATATCTAGAAAGGGTGGTCCTAAAGAGGTAGACATTTTCAAAGGTCTCAAGAAGGTAACAAATACAAAAATGTGTGGGTATGTGTGTGTGTGTGTGTGTGTGTGTGTGTGTGTTCTTGTATTTCTACCCTTCTTGAGACATCAACAAGGAAAAGTATCTTCCATATGAGGACCGGTGAACAAGTTAGGACCGAAATCATGGTCCCAATACGGAAAACCATTGCATCTCATAGGGAATGTCTCATATATCAAAAGGTTTTAAAAGTCATCTTCTGCTGGCCAACATATGAAATAACAAGTGTTTGTAAGAAATTTAAATGCACCCCCTTTTGGCCAAAATTAATAAAAATATATATGTATATAGAGACATACTGCAATAACTTGATGTAAATAATGAAGATTAATAACCAATTACAAACAACAAATACATTTTTTTTACTAAAAGCAGTCTTTTTCTCACATTGTGTCGACTTCTTTCTTATAAAATTGGGAATCATTTCTCATATTCTTTCTGTTTCTGTAATATTGCAATATTTTCTCGTAAAATTATTACTTTTTCTATGTAAAATTATTACTTTTTAATGCAAAATGGTGGCATTTGTCGTATATAAAATTCTGACTTTTATCACAATATTGCCCAAAAAGGAGGGATTTTTCACATTGACTGTGTGTCGCTTTTAAAAGTGCTCCCCTGCTGGCCAACATATGAAATAACAAGTGTGTGTAATAAATTTAAATGCACCCCCTTTTGGCCAAAATTAATAAAATAAATATGTTTATAGAGACATACTGTAATAACTTGAAGTAAATAATGAAGATTAAAAACCAGCTACAAACAACAAATACTCGAATTAATAATAATAATAACTAAAAGCAGTCTTTTTCTCACAATGTGTCGACTTTTTTCTTATAAAATTGGGAACAATTTCTCATATTCTTTCTGTTTCTGTAATATTGCAATATTTTCTCCTAAAATTCTGACTTTTTTTTTAATGTAAAATTATTACTTTTTAATGCAAAATGGTGACATTTGTCATATAAAATTCTGACTTTTAGATTTTTAAGATTGACAATTTTTTTGTTGTTTTTTTTGAGTAAAATTATGACTTTTGTCATAATTTTGCTGAGTAAAATTCAGATAATTATTATAATATTGGCAACATTTTTAAGTTTTCCTATAAAATTTGTTGAGTAAAATGACGACTCTTTTAATAAAATTGCCAAAATGTTAAGCTTTTCTTGTAAAATTGCGACTGTTATTGAGTAAAAATCATAATATTGCACAATTGTTCAGTTTTTCATGTCAAATTTTGACTTGTGTTGTGTAAAATGACGACTTTTATTACAATACTGCCAAAATTGTACGTTTTTCTTGTGAAATTATGACCTTTTTCCTGTGAAATTGCAACTCGTTTTTCACAACAAGCTTTTTTTTCCATATATTTGCATGTCACTTTTAAAAGTGCTCCCCTGCTGGCCAACATATGAAATAACAAGTGTGTGTAAGAAATTGAAATGCACCCCCTTTTGGCCAAAATTAATACAAATAAATATGTATATAGAGACATGCTGTAATAACTTGAAGTAAATAATGAAGATTAAAAACCAGTTACAAACACCAAATACTCTAATTAATAATAATAATAACTAAAAGCAGTCTTTTTCTCACAATGTGTCGACTTTTTTCTTATAAAATTGGGAACAATTTCTCATATTCTTTCTGTTTCTGTAATATTGCAATATTTTCTCCTAAAGTTCTGACTTTTTTTATGTAAAATTATTACTTTTTAATGCAAAATGGTGACATTTGTCATATAAAATTCAGACTTTTAGATTTTTAAGATTGACAATTTTTTTGTTGTTTTTTTTGAGTAAAATTATGACTTTTGTCATAATTTTGCTGAGTAAAATTCAGATTATTATTATAATATTGGCAACATTTTTAAGTTTTCCTATACATTTTTTTACATTTGTTGAGTAAAATGACGACTCTTTTAATAAAATTGCCAAAATGTTAAGCTTTTCTTGTAAAATTGCGACTGTTATTGAGTAAAAATCATAATATTGCACAATTGTTCAGTTTTTCATGTAAAATTTTGACTTGGGTTGTGTAAAATGACGACTTTTATTACAATACTGCCAAAATTGTACGTTTTTCTTGTGAAATTGTGACCTTTTTTTTGTGAAATTGCAACTCGTTTTTCACAATAAGCTTTTTTCATATATTTGCATGTCACTTTTAAAAGTGCTCCCCTGCTGGCCAACATATGAAATAACAAGTGTGTGTAAGAAATTGAAATGCACCCCCTTTTAGCCAAAATTAATACAAATAAATATGTATATAGAGACATGCTGTAATAACTTGAAGTAAATAATGAAGATTAAAAACCAGTTACAAACAACAAATACTCTAATTAATAATAATAATAACTAAAAGCAGTCTTTTTCTCACAATGTGTCGACTTTTTTCTTATAAAATTGGGAACAATTTTTCATATTCTTTCTGTTCCTGTAATATTGCAATATTTTCTCCTAAAATTCTGACTTTTTTATGTAAAATTATTACTTTTCTGACTTTTAGATTTTTAAGATTGACAATTTTTTTGTTGTTTTTTTGTAATATTCCGATTATTATTATATTGCCAACATTTTTAAGTTTTCCTATAAAATTTGGACTTTTGTTGGGTAAAATGACGACTCTTTTAATAAAATTGCCAAAATGTTAAGCTTTTCTTGTAAAATTGCGACTGTTATTGAGTAAAAATCATAACATTGCACAATTGTTCAGTTTTTCATGTCAAATTTTGACTTGCGTTGTGTAAAATGACGACTTTTATTACAATACTGCCAAAATTGTACGTTTTTCTTGTGAAATTGTGACCTTTTTCCTGTGAAATTGCAACTCGTTTTTCACAACAAGCTTTTTTTTAATATATTTGCATGTCACTTTTAAAAGTGCTCCCCTGCTGGCCAACATATGAAATAACAAGTGTGTGTAAGAAATTGAAATGCACCCCCTTTTGGCTAAAATTAATACAAATAAATATGTATATAGAGACATGCTGTCATAACTTGAAGTAAATAATGAAGATTAAAAACCAGTTACAAACAACAAATACTCTAATTAATAATAATAATAATAACTAAAAGCAGTCTTTTTCTCACAATGTGTCGACTTTTTTCTTATAAAATTGGGAACAATTTCTCATATTCTTTCTGTTTCTGTAATATTGCAATATTTTCTCCTAAAATTATTACTTTTTTTTATGTAAAATTATTACTTTTTAATGCAAAATGGTGACATTTGTCATATAAAATTCGGACTTTTAGAATTTTAAGATTGACAGTTTTTTTGTTGGTTTTTTTGAGTAAAATTATGACTTTTGTCATAATTTTGCTGAGTAAAATTCCGATTATTAATTATATTGCCAACATTTTTAAGTTTTCCTATAAAATTTTGACATTTGTTGGGTAAAATGACGACTCTTTTAATAAAATTGCCAAAATGTTAAGCTTTTCTTGTAAAATTGCGACTGTTATTGAGTAAAAATCATAACATTGCACAATTGTTCAGTTTTTCATGTAAAATTTTGACTTGCGTTGTGTAAAATGACGACTTTTATTACAATACTGCCAAAATTTTGTGTTTTTCTTGTGAAATGGTGACCTTTTTCTTGTGAAATTGCAACATGTTTTTCACAACAAGCTTTTTTCATATATTTGCATGTCACTTTTAAAAGTGCTCCCCTGCTGGCCAACATATGAAATAACAAGTGTGTGTAAGAAATTGAAATGCACCCCCTTTTGGCCAAAATTAATACAAATAAATATGTATATAGAGACATACTGTCATAACTTGAAGTAAATAATGAAGATTAAAAACCAGTTACAAACAACAAATACTCTAATTAATAATAATAATAATAACTAAAAGCAGTCTTTTTCTCACAATGTGTCGACTTTTTTCTTATAAAATTGGGAACAATTTCTCATATTCTTTCTGTTTCTGTAATATTGCAATATTTTCTCATTTGTCATATAAAATTCGGACTTTTAGAATTTTAAGATTGACAGTTTTTTTGTTGGTTTTTTTGAGTAAAATTATGACTTTTGTCATAATTTTGCTGAGTAAAATTCCGATTATTATTATATTGCCAACATTTTTAAGTTTTCCTATAAAATTTTGACTTGGGTTGTGTAAAATGACGACTTTTATTACAATACTGCCAAAATTGTACGTTTTTCTTGTGAAATTGTGACCTTTTTCCTGTGAAATTGCAACTCGTTTTTCACAACAAGCTTTTTTTTAATATATTTGCATGTCACTTTTAAAAGTGCTCCCCTGCTGGCCAACATATGAAATAACAAGTGTGTGTAAGAAATTGAAATGCACCCCCTTTTAGCCAAAATTAATACAAATAAATATGTATATAGAGACATGCTGTAATAACTTGAAGTAAATAATGAAGATTAAAAACCAGTTACAAACAACAAATACTCTAATTAATAATAATAATAACTAAAAGCAGTCTTTTTCTCACAATGTGTCGACTTTTTTCTTATAAAATTGGGAACAATTTCTCATATTCTTTCTGTTCCTGTAATATTGCAATATTTTCTCCTAAAATTCTGACTTTTTTATGTAAAATTATTACTTTTCTGACTTTTAGATTTTTAAGATTGACAATTTTTTTGTTGTTTTTTTGTAATATTCCGATTATTATTATATTGCCAACATTTTTAAGTTTTCCTATAAAATTTGGACTTTTGTTGGGTAAAATGACGACTCTTTTAATAAAATTGCCAAAATGTTAAGCTTTTCTTGTAAAATTGCGACTGTTATTGAGTAAAAATCATAACATTGCACAATTGTTCAGTTTTTCATGTCAAATTTTGACTTGCGTTGTGTAAAATGACGACTTTTATTACAATACTGCCAAAATTGTACGTTTTTCTTGTGAAATTGTGACCTTTTTCCTGTGAAATTGCAACTCGTTTTTCACAACAAGCTTTTTTTTAATATATTTGCATGTCACTTTTAAAAGTGCTCCCCTGCTGGCCAACATATGAAATAACAAGTGTGTGTAAGAAATTGAAATGCACCCCCTTTTGGCTAAAATTAATACAAATAAATATGTATATAGAGACATGCTGTCATAACTTGAAGTAAATAATGAAGATTAAAAACCAGTTACAAACAACAAATACTCTAATTAATAATAATAATAATAACTAAAAGCAGTCTTTTTCTCACAATGTGTCGACTTTTTTCTTATAAAATTGGGAACAATTTCTCATATTCTTTCTGTTTCTGTAATATTGCAATATTTTCTCCTAAAATTATTACTTTTTTTATGTAAAATTATTACTTTTTAATGCAAAATGGTGACATTTGTCATATAAAATTCGGACTTTTAGAATTTTAAGATTGACAGTTTTTTTGTTGGTTTTTTTGAGTAAAATTATGACTTTTGTCATAATTTTGCTGAGTAAAATTCCGATTATTAATTATATTGCCAACATTTTTAAGTTTTCCTATAAAATTTTGACTTTTGTTGGGTAAAATGACGACTCTTTTAATAAAATTGCCAAAATGTTAAGCTTTTCTTGTAAAATTGCGACTGTTATTGAGTAAAAATCATAACATTGCACAATTGTTCAGTTTTTCATGTAAAATTTTGACTTGCGTTGTGTAAAATGACGACTTTTATTACAATACTGCCAAAATTTTGTGTTTTTCTTGTGAAATGGTGACCTTTTTCTTGTGAAATTGCAACATGTTTTTCACAACAAGCTTTTTTCATATATTTGCATGTCACTTTTAAAAGTGCTCCCCTGCTGGCCAACATATGAAATAACAAGTGTGTGTAAGAAATTGAAATGCACCCCCTTTTGGCCAAAATTAATACAAATAAATATGTATATAGAGACATACTGTCATAACTTGAAGTAAATAATGAAGATTAAAAACCAGTTACAAACAACAAATACTCTAATTAATAATAATAATAATAACTAAAAGCAGTCTTTTTCTCACAATGTGTCGACTTTTTTCTTATAAAATTGGGAACAATTTCTCATATTCTTTCTGTTTCTGTAATATTGCAATATTTTCTCATTTGTCATATAAAATTCGGACTTTTAGAATTTTAAGATTGACAGTTTTTTTGTTGTTTTTTTTGAGTAAAATTATGACTTTTGTCATAATTTTGCTGAGTAAAATTCCGATTATTATTATATTGCCAACATTTTTAAGTTTTCCTATAAAATTTTGACTTTTGTTGGGTAAAATGACGACTCTTTTAATAAAATTGCCAAAATGTTAAGCTTTTCTTGTAAAATTGCGACTGTTATTGAGTAAAAATCATAATATTGCACAATTGTTCAGTTTTTCATGTCAAATTTTGACTTGCGTTGTGTAAAATGACGACTTTTGTTACAATACTGCCAAAATTGTATGTTTTTCTTGTGAAATTGTGACCTTTTTTCTTGTGAAATTGCAACTCGTTTTTCACAACAAGCTTTTATCATATATTTGCATGTCACTTTTAAAAGTGCTCCCCTGCAGGCCAACATATGAAATAACAAGTGTGTGTAAGAAATTGAAATGCACCCCCTTTTGGCCAAAATTAATACAAATAAATATGTATATAGAGACCTACTGTCATAACTTGAAGTAAATAATGAAGATTAAAAACCAGTTACAAACAACAAATACTCTAATTAATAATAATAATAATAACTAAAAGCAGTCTTTTTCTCACAATGTGTCGACTTTTTTCTTATAAAATTGGGAACAATTTCTCATATTCTTTCTGTTTCTGTAATATTGCAATATTTTCTCCTAAAAGTATTACTTTTTTTATGTAAAATTATTACTTTTTAATGCAAAATGGTGACATTTGTCATATAAAATTCGGACTTTTAGAATTTTAAGATTGACAGTTTTTTTGTTGTTTTTTTTGAGTAAAATTATGACTTTTGTCATAATTTTGCTGAGTAAAATTCCGATTATTATTATATTGCCAACATTTTTAAGTTTTCCTATAAAATTTGGACTTTTGTCAAGTAAGATGATGACTCTTTTAATAAAATTGCCAAAATGTTAAGCGTTTCTTGTAAATTTGTGACTGTTATTGAGTAAAAATCATATTATTGCACAATTGTTCAGTTTTTCATGTAAAATTTTGACTTGCGCTGTGTAAAATGACGACTTTTATTACAATAAAGCCAAAATTGTACGTTTTTCTTGTGAAATTGTGACCTTTTTCTTGTGAAATTGCAACTCGTTTTTCACAACACGCTTTTTTTTATATATTTGCATGTCACTTTTAAAAGTGCTCCCCTGCTGGCCAACATATGAAATAACAAGTGTGTGTAAGAAATTGAAATGCACCCCCTTTTGGCCAAAATTAATACAAATAAATATGTATATAGAGACATACTGTAATAACTTGAAGTAAATAATGAAGATTAAAAACCAGCTACAAACAACAAATACTCGAATTAATAATAATAATAACTAAAAGCAGTCTTTTTCTCACAATGTGTCGACTTTTTTCTTATAAAATTGGGAACAATTTCTCATATTCTTTCTGTTTCTGTAATATTGCAATATTTTCTCCTAAAATTCTGCCTTTTTTATGTAAAATTATTACTTTTTAATGCAAAATGGTGACATTTGTCGTATATAAAATTCGGACTTTTAGATTTTTAAGATTGAAAATTTCTTTGTTGAGTAAAATTATGACTTTTGTCATAAATTTGCTGAGTAAAATTCCGATTATTATTATATTGCCAACATTTTTAAGTTTTCCTATAACATTTTGACTTTTGTTGGGTAAAATGACGACTCTTTTAATAAAATTGCCAAAATGTTAAGCTTTTCTTGTAAAATTGCGACTGCTATTGAGTAAAAATCATAACATTGCACAATTGTTCAGTTTTTCATGTCAAATTTTGACTTGCGTTGTGTAAAATGACGACTTTTATTACAATACTGCCAAAATTGTATGTTTTTCTTGTGAAATTGTGACCTTTTTTCTTGTGAAATTGCAACTCGTTTTTCACAACAAGCTTTTTTCATATATTTGCATGTCACTTTTAAAAGTGCTCCCCTGCTGGCCAACATATGAAATAACAAGTGTGTGTAAGAAATTGAAATGCACCCCCTTTTGGCCAAAATTAATACAAATAAATATGTATATAGAGACATGCTGTCACAACTTGAAGTAAATAATGAAGATTAGTAACCAATTACATCTAGAAAGGGTGGTCCTAAAGAGGTAGGCATTTTTCGGAGGTCTCAAGAAGTTAACAGATACAAGAATGAGTGTGTGGGTGTGTTTGTGTGCGTGTGTATTTTGGGTAAGTTACAAATGAACCCCGGCGAGGCAGGATTGAAGTGGCGGTGTTTGGGGAGGGACCAGAGAGGTTACGAGAGACGACTCTTTGATCATTTCCGTCGTTTCCAAAATAATTTCCTTTGAACGTTTGCGCTTTTTATTTATACGACGAAGCCTATTTAGACAATCAGGGAACTAACGAGGCCTCACACAATGTCAGCGTGGACACACACACGCTCCCTTTCAGTCCGGGGGAAAAGCGTCTCCGTTAATTAAAGCTCTGCCCAAATCGTGTTCCTACAACTTTGTGCTGGATTCCTTCAGATGTGTTGTCAGTGTTTTCTCATCCCCATCCTCATCATCCTCATCATCCTCATCCGTCAGAGAAATCCCGCTGACCCACATAGTTGATCTCATTTTTTGAAGCGCGTGATGATATAGATTCTGAGTTAAGCGAGTCTATTAATAGTCCCATTTGAGGTGCATCCTTCTCCTCCTCCTCAGAGCCGCCGCTGAAGTCCCAGAGAAGAAGAATGAGCACGTGATGATTACTTCATGTGCAGGCCCTTCCACACTGAAAAAACTGACATCTAAGTAAGATGAAATATGTCAAATAAGGCTGATATTTGCTTATTTTCTGTCTGATAAGATCAGGGCCGGCCCGTGGCATAGGCCGTATAGGCAAATGCTAAGGGCGCCGTCCATCAGGGGGCGCCACGCCAGTGCCACAAATGTTGGAGAAAAAAAAAAAAGAAAAAAAAAAGTTGGTACTATTATTTCTAAATACAAAAAATAATCCCACGTTAATTAAAATGCAAAGTAAAGCCTATTTAATAGAAATATTATTTGTTACAACATTACGCGCCCCCCCCCCCCCCCGCACGGCGCGCCCCCTCCCTTCCCGTTTCATGACTCTTTTTGGACGTCACCACATCAAAAAATCAACACAAGATGTCAAAACGGCCAAAACTGTCAGGTGCCCAGGGAAGAAAAAAGAGAAAAGAAGAGGAGGAGAAACGAGAAAAGACAGAGGTAGCAGGTAGGTAACGTTAGCCTACATGAAATTATTTGTCTGTTACAGAATGTGATAGTAGCCTGGCTTTTTAGCATTAAGCTAATGTTACATGATTCAGCAATTGCTAATGAATAAATAGCTAGTTCTGTTTTAACGTCGGGTTAATATTGTGGAGGGGGCTAAATTGTTATGGAAAATAATAATGTAACGTTAGGTAATTACAGTACTCCCACCTTACATTCCTCAGGGACATTTGAATTAGATCTTTTAAGCAGGTGTTTTTTGTTTACATTGTTATTGCCTTCTGGTTAGCTAATGTTTGCCCTGCAGGTAATAGTCACTTTTCCACCCCTTTATATATTAGGTATAGTTGTAAGTAAAAAAAAAAGGTCAAAGACAAAGCTATTCGGTTTCTTGTGAGTACATACACTTCACTGCCGATGTGGGGGGGCGCCACCTAAAATATTGCCTAGGGCGCCAGATTGGTTAGGGCCGGGCCTGGATAAGATCATTCTTCTCACTAAACAGATTTTATGTTAAGAGTGTTTTACTTGTTTTAAAGGCCTATTGAAACCCACTACTACCGACCACGCAGTCTGATAGTTTATATATCAATGATGAAATCTTAACATTGCAACACATGCCAATACGGCCGGGTTAACTCATAAAGTGCAATTTTAAATTCCCTGCGAAACTTCCGGTTGAAAACGTCTAGGTATGATGACGTTTGCGCGTGACGTCGATGGTTGAAACGGAAGTATTGGGACGCCATTGTATCCAATACAAAAAGCTCAGTTTTCATCGCAAAATTCCACAGTATTCTGGACATCTGTGTTGGTGAATCTTTTGCAATTTGTTTAATGAACAATGGTCGTGGAACTGTGGACCAGCTCTATACTCTCGGCAGGGTCCTTGAGGGTGCATGGGAGTTTGCCCAACCAGTCTACATGTGCTTTGTGGACTTGGAGAAGGCATTCGACCGTGTCCCTCGGGAAGTCCTGTGGGGAGTGCTCAGAGAGTATGGGGTATCGGACTGTCTGATTTTGGCGGTCCGCTCCCTGTATGATCAGTGTCAGAGCTTGGTCCGCATTGCCGGCAGTAAGTCGGACACGTTTCCAGTGAGGGTTGGACTCCGCCAAGGCTGCCCTTTGTCACCGATTCTGTTCATAACTTTTATGGCCAGAATTTCTAGGCGCATTCAAGGCATTGAGGGGATCTGGTTAGGTGGCTGCAGGATTAGGTCTCTGCTTTTTGCAGATGATGTGGTCCTGATGGCTTCATCTGGCCAGGATCTTCAGCTCTCGCTGGATCGGTTCGCAGCCGAGTGTGAAGCGACTGGGATGAGAATCAGCACCTCCAAGTCCGAGTCCATGGTTCTCGCCCGGAAAAGGGTGGAATGCCATCTTCGGGTTGGGGAGGAGACCCTGCCCCAAGTGGAGTAGTTCAAGTACCTCGGAGTCTTGTTCACGAGTGAGGGAAGAGTGGATCGTGAGATCGACAGGCGGATCGGTGCGGCATCTTCAGTAATGCGGACGCTGTATCGATCCGTTGTGGTGAAGAAGGAGCTGAGCCGGAAGGCAAAGCTCTCAATTTACCGGTCGATCTATGTTCCCATCCTCACCTATGGTCATGAGCTTTGGGTTATGACCGAAAGGACAAGATCACGGGTACAAGCGGCCGAAATGAGTTTCCTCCGCCGAGTGGCGGGGCTCTCCCTTAGAGATAGGGTGAGAAGCTCTGCCATCCGGGGGGAGCTCAAAGTAAAGCCGCTGCTCCTCCACATCGAGAGGAGCCAGATGAGGTGGTTCGGGCATCTGGTCAGGATGCCACCCGATCGCCTCTCTCGGGAGGTGTTTAGGGCACGTCCGACCGGTAGGAGGCCACGGGGAAGACCCAGGACACGCTGGGAAGACTATGTCTCCCGGCTGGCCTGGGAACGCCTCGGGATCCCCCGGGAGGAGCTGGACGAAGTGGCTGGGGAGAGGGAAGTCTGGGCTTCCCTGCTTAGGCTGCTGCCCCCGCGACCCGACCTCGGATAAGCGGAAGAAGATGGATGGATGGATGGATGGATGAACAATGGAGACTGCAAAGAAGAAAGCTGTAGATGCGATCGGTGTATTAGCGTCTGGCTACAGCAACACCACCAGGAGGACTTTGACTTGGATAGCAGACGCGCTATCCGACGCTAGCCGCCGACCGCATCGATGATCGGGTAATGCAAAATGGTGACATTTGTCGTATGAAATTTTTTGACTTGGATCACAATATTGCCAATTTTTTTTTTTTTTTGTAAAGTAGTGATTTTTTTTAGTAAAATGATGACTGTCGTCATAATTTTGCCAAGTAAAATTCCGATTACTATTATAATATTGCCCACATTTTTAAGTTTTCGAATATAATTTTGAGTTTTGTCAAGTAAAATTACACTCTTTTCATAAAATTGCCAAAATGTTAAGCTTTTCTTATAAAATGGCGACTGTTATTGAGTAAAATTCCAGTTTTTATCATAAAATTGCACAAATGTTCAGTTTTTCTTGAAAAATTTTGACTTGCGTTGAGTAAAATGAGAACTTTTATTACAATACTTCCAAAATTGTAGGTTTTTCTTGTGAAATTGTGACCTTTTTTGGGAAATTCCAACTCATTTTTCACAACAAGCTTTTTTTTATATTTGCATAGTATGTATATATTATAAATGTTGTAAATACACTTCTTTATATATCTAGAAAGGCTGGTCCTTAAGAGGGAGGCCTTTTTTGCAGGTCTCAAGAAGGTATCAAATACAAGATTATGTGTGTGTGTGTGGGGGGGATTCTTGTATTTCTACCCTCCTTGAAACATCAACAAGGAAAAGTATCTTCCATATGAGGACCGGTGAACAAGTTAGAACCTAAATCATGGTCCCAATATGGAAAACCATTGCATCTAATAGTGAATGTCTCATCTATCAAAGTGAGGGTGGTCTCAAAAAGGAGGGATTATTCAAATTGACTTTGTGTCGCTTTTAAAAGTTCTCCCCTGCTTGCCAACATATGAAATAACAAGTGTGTGTAAGAAATTTAAATGCGCCCCTTTTGGCCAAAATTAATAAAATAAATATGTATATAGACACATGTACACACTGTAATAACTTGAAGTAAATAATAAAGATTAAAAACCAATTACAAACAACAAATAAAACATTTAACTAGAAGCAGTCTTTTTCTCGCAATTTGTGGACTTGTGGGAACATTTTCTCATATTTTTTCTGTTTCTGTAATATTGCAATATTTTCTCGTAAAATTATTATTTTTTCTATGACCGCATCGATGATCGGGTGAAGTCCTTCGTCGCTCCGTCGATCGCTGGAACGCAGGTGAGCTTCGGTGTTGATGAGCAGATGAGAGCTGGCGTAGGTGGAGAGCTAATGTTTTTATCATAGCTCTGTCGAGGTCCGTAGCTAAGTTAGATTCAATGGCGTCGTTAGCAACAGCATTGTTAAGCTTTGCCAGGCTGGAAAGCATTAACCGTGTAGTTACAGGTCCATGGTTTAATAGTATTGTTGATTTTCTGTCTATCCTTCCAGTCAGGGGTTTATTTCTTTTGTTTCTATCTGCAGTTAAGCCCGATGCTATCACGTTAGCTCCGTAGCTAAAGTGCTTCACCGATGTATTGTCGTGGAGATAAAAGTCACTGTGAATGTCCATTTCGCATTCTCGACTCTCATTTATAGTATCCGAGGTGGTTTAAAATATAAATCCGTGATCCACAATAGAAAAAGGAGAGAGTGTGGAATCCAATGAGCCCTTGTACCTAAGTTACGGTCAGACCCAAAAAAAGATGTGTCCTCCACTGCACTTTAATACTTCACTCTCACGCTCCTCATCCACAAATCTTTCATCCTTTTTTTCTCCTCCCGTCTTTTCCTGGCTTGTTCTCTTTTGTCTTGTCTTGTCTAAACTTTTTGGAAGCCTCTTTCTTTGCGATGTCCTCCAAATCTAATCATCAGACATGGAATTGATCAGCTGGATTCTCGACTCAATTGACACAATCTTTTCGACGAGGAAAAGAGGTTCTGGGGAGCCATTGCTGCGGGGTACGTGAGAGATTCCTTGGACATATGGAGAATCATGTGCCTCTCAGTCCTTTTCATCGAGGACGTGGAAGACATTTACCTATTTGGAACCGTGATCGCGGAGCACCTGCTGATTGGGCTGGGCATTGCTCTGGTGTATCGTCAAATTCGTATAACGATGGCAGCCACTCAGGGAGCCCAAAGGCTGTTCATCGCAATGGAAGGATTGGGCAGGGCTGTGGGATCATAGCCTGTGGCGATTTCTGAACTGAATCGCAAGATAGATCACATCATGGAAAAGCTTGCTATAAAGGAAGGTTTGGATATGAGAGCCAGCATGGACGAATAGAACAGACAAGTCATTGTTAATGCCTGCTCGAGGAAAAAAAAAATCCTTATCTACGATTTGACTCCCCCGAATGGCCTTGAGACAAGAACAGGCTGTTCTGTAATCATCCCCTGAGGAATTTCAAAGATGGACGCTTTTGACCTCCCTTCCTCCTCCCCTCCTCAACGACACCTGGGAATCGATCTTTGCTACATTGCATGCAGAACGACTCTGGGCTCATGAACATTTACACTTCACCCAAAGACAATTGGCATATGTACAAACACACTCCCCACCTCCATCCAATGCCCCTCACCACCACCGCTTAATTCCTTTTCGGGGTTATGGATGGCTAGTAGCACTTTATAGCAGCAGGCCGGCCTCCATGACCCCAAATCCGCCCCCCCCCCCCCCCCTCCCCCTGTTGCGAGTTGTTGTGATTATATGTAACATGTTTATGTGTGCTATGCTAAACAAGTTTTTTTCCCTTGGACTCAGTCTGGACCCCTTCCCGAGGGTCCAGCCTTAGACTGATATTTTTTACTCTTCCCCCTTTTCCCAATATCACCTTTTTACCACCTTTTTTAAGGAGTGCCATAAGTGGCTGAGCCGTCGGCGGTCCCGTCTTGTCTCCCTGTAACGTATGTCTGCTCTTAGTGGGACTGTGCCCATAATGAAATTTCAGTTCTTATGTGTCTTGTACATGTTAAAGAATGGACAATAATAACGCATCTTGAATCTTTAATCTTAAATGATCTCAGTAAGATATTACAGCTTGTTGCTGAGATTTGATGACTTATATTGAGTAAAACATGCTTGAAACTAGAATATCAAGTGTTGCAAAGCTGTGTGATCAACACTCACAAGTATAAAACTACTTTTTTAAAGTCATCATTTCTTATTTCAAGCCCGAAAAAATAAAATCATGATTTTGACATAATTGTGTCTCATAATTAAAACAGATGACAGCCAAATGGACTTTGCTGTTTTATTTTCAATGAAACAATAGAAAATAGGTACTCATATAGTAGTACAGTTGGCACAGTACAGTAAACTGACAGTTAATATTGAAACATTTAACATTTCTAACAATTTTGAACAGAAATAGTTCATGCACATTCAGATAAATTCCTCAAAATGACAATTAAAAAATGTTTGTCCGGGGGCCGGGCTGTATATATGTGCACTAATTGACTGAAAGAGCACGCACTTGGCGCGATGATGTCATGTTATCCATGGAAAAATGCATTTTTAGACAATATGATTTGCCTGAGCGGCTAGGAGACTCCGAGAGTAACAAGCGCTTGCCTTGTTGCCTTTCCATTAAGAACAATAAACTAGTTTTTAGTATAAGTTTGCTGCTTTCAAGAAATGTAATGCATATCATTATGTCAAGATAATGGCACTAGCATTTACTTCATTTAAGAATATTTTTTAGCATATTGAGCACAAATGTCTCTTTTTTTTCTACCAAGAAAAGTGCACTTGTTATTAGTGAGAATATACTTATTTTAAGCTATTTTTGGGTTCATTGAGGTAAGTTAATTTTACTTGTTTTGGAAAGTCTTGACAAGCCAAATTTTCTTGTTCTATTGGCAGATAATTTTGCTTGGTTCAAATAAAATACCCCTCATTTTTGTATTTTTTTTTCTTGTTATTGAACACTGACTTTTTGCAAGCTGCCGCGTGCAGACACCTCTTTAGCACGGACGTCACGCGTGACAAGCCGCGATGTCACCTCCACGCGTCTTCCCTGCGCCGCCAACAACATCCTATTGATCTTTAGCAGCGTTTTTTTTTTTTTTAACAGCTCCAATGGCGCCACCCCTCCCCTACCCTCCCATCACCCGCTCGCACAACGCGCTCACCTGAGTGGCCGCCCATTGAAAATATTAGCAGCTTTTTTTTTTCCCCTCGCACGCTAGCTTTCGTGTTGTCAACGTTCCCGTCTGGGTGCGACTCTCTCGCAGGTTTTCACAGGGATCGTAAGGTTGGAGCTCAAAGAAAAAAGAAAAAGCAAGGCCAGCAGCAACACTTCCTATTTTGGTGTTTTTTAGTCTTTTTTTGGTATTTTCCTGTAGCAGTTTCATGTCTTCCTTTGAGCGATATTTCCCGCATCTACTTTGTTTTAGCAATCAAGAATATTTCACTTGTTTTTATCCTTCTTTGTGGAGACATTGTTGATTGTCACGTCATGTTCGGATGTACTTTGTCTTTACTCCACAGTAAGTCTTTGCTGTCGTCCAGCATTCTGTTTTTCTTTACTCTGTAGCCAATTCAGTTTTAGTTTGGTTCTGCATAGCCCAGTGTTTTTTCAACCTTTTTTGAGCCGAGGCACATTTTTTGCGTTGAAAAAATGCGGAAGCACACCACCAGCAGAAATTATTAAAAAATGAAACCCAGTTGACAGTAAAAAGTCGTTGTCGTAATTGTTGGATATGACTTTAAAGCATAACCAAGCATGCATCACTATAGCTCTTGTCTCAAAGTAGGTGTACTGTCACCACCTGTCACATCACACCCTGACTTATTTGGACTTTTTTTTGCTATTTTCCTGTGTATAGTGTTTTACTTCTTGTCTTGCGCTTCTATTTTGGTGGCTTTTTCTCTTTTTTTGGTATTTTCCTGTAGCAGTTTCATGTCTTCCTTTGAGCGATATTTCCCGCATCTACTTTGTTTTAGCAATCAAGAATATTTCACTTGTTTTTTATCCTTCTTTGTGGAGACATTGTTGATTGTCACATCATGTTCGGATGTACTTTGTCTTTGCTCCACAGTAAGTCTTTGCTGTCGTCCAGCATTCTGTTTTTCTTTACTTAATAGCCAGTTCAGTTTTAGTTTCGTTCTGCATTGCCCAGTGTTTTTTCAACCTTTTTTGAGCCGAGGCACATTTTTTGCGTTGAAAAAATGCGGAAGCACACCACCAGCAGAAATTATTAAAAAATTAAACCCAGTTGACAGTAAAAAGTTGTTGTTGTAATTGTTGGATATGACTTTAAAGCATAACCAAGCATGCATCACTATAGCTCTTGTCTCAAAGTAGGTGTACTGTCACCACCTGTCACATCACACCCTGACTTATTTGGACTTTATTGCTGTTTTCCTGTGTGTAGTGTTTTACTTCTTGTCTTGCGCTCCTATTTTGGTGGCTTTTTCTCTTTTTTTGGTATTTTCCTGTAGCAGTTTCATGTCTTCCTTTGAGCGATATTTCCCGCATCTACTTTGTTTTAGCAATCAAGAATATTTCACTTGTTTTTAATCCTTCTTTGTGGAGACATTGTTGATTGTCATGTCATGTTCGGATGTACTTTGTCTTTGCTCCACAGTAAGTCTTTGCTGTCGTCCAGCATTCTGTTTTTCTTTACTTAATAGCCAGTTCAGTTTTAGTTTGGTTCTGCATAGCCCAGTGTTTTTCAACCTTTTTTGAGCCGAGGCACATTTTTTGCGTTGAAAAAACACCACCAGCAGAAATTATTAAAAAATTAAACCCATTTGACAGTAAAAAGTTGTTGTTGTAATTGTTAGATATGACTTTAAAGCAAAACCAAGCATGCATCACTATAGCTCTTGTCTCAAAGTAGGTGTACTGTCACCACCTGTCACATCACACCCTGACTTATTTGGACTTTTGTGGTGTTTTCCTGTGTATAGTGTTTTACTTCTTGTCTTGCGCTCCTATTTTGGTGGCTTTTTCTCTTTTTTTGGTATTTTCCTGTAGCAGTTTCATGTCTTCCTTTGAGCGATATTTCCCGCATCTACTTTGTTTTAGCAATCAAGAATATTTCACTTGTTTTTAATCCTTCTTTGTGGAGACATTGTTGATTGTCATGTCATGTTCGGATGTACTTTGTCTTTACTCCACAGTAAGTCTTTGCTGTCGTCCAGCATTCTGTTTTTCTTTACTTAATAGCCAGTTCAGTTTTAGTTTCGTTCTGCATTGCCCAGTGTTTTTTCAACCTTTTTTGAGCCGAGGCACATTTTTTGCGTTGAAAAAATGCGGAAGCACACCACCAGCAGAAATTATTAAAAAATTAAACCCAGTTGACAGTAAAAAGTTGTTGTTGTAATTGTTGGATATGACTTTAAAGCATAACCAAGCATGCATCACTATAGCTCTTGTCTCAAAGTAGGTGTACTGTCACCACCTGTCACATCACACCCTGACTTATTTGGACGTGTTTTTTGCTGTTTTCCTGTGTGTAGTGTTTTACTTCTTGTCTTGAGCTCTTATTTTGGTGCCTTTTTCTGTTTTTTTGGTATTTTCCTGTAGCAGTTTCATGTCTTCCTTTGAGCGATATTTCCCGCATCTACTTTGTTTTAGCAATCAAGAATATTTCACTTGTTTTTAATCCTTCTTTGTGGAGACATTGTTGATTGTCACATCATGTTCGGATGTACTTTGTCTTTGCTCCACAGTAAGTCTTTGCTGTCGTCCAGCATTCTGTTTTTCTTTACTTAATAGCCAGTTCAGTTTTAGTTTCGTTCTGCATAGCCCAGTGTTTTTTCAACCTTTTTTGAGCCGAGGCACATTTTTTGCGTTGAAAAAACACCACCAGCAGAAATTATTAAAAAATTAAACCCAGTTTACAGTAAAAAGTTGTTGTTGCAATTGTTGGATATGACTTTAAAGCATAACCAAGCATGCATCACTATAGCTCTTGTCTCAAAGTAGGTGTACTGTCACCACCTGTCACATCACACCCTGACTTATTTAGACTTTTTTGCTATTTTCCTGTGTGTAGTGTTTTACTTCTTGTCTTGAGCTCCTATTTTGGTTCCTTTTTCTGTTTTTTTGGTATTTTCCTGTAGCAGTTTCATGTCTTCCTTTGAGCGATATTTCCCGCATCTACTTTGTTTTAGCAATCAATAATATTTCAGTTGTTTTTATCTTTCTTTGTGGGGACATTGTTGATTGTCATGTCATGTTCGGATGTACTTTGTCTTTGCTCCACAGTAAGTCTTTGCTGTCGTCCAGCATTCTGTTTTTCTTTACTTAATAGCCAGTTCAGTTTTAGTTTCGTTCTGCATAGCCCAGTGTTTTTCAACCTTTTTTGAGCCGAGGCACATTTTTTGCGTTGAAAAAATGCGGGAGCACACCACCAGCAGAAATTATTAAAAAATTAAACCCAGTTGACAGTAAAAAGTTGTTGTTGTAATTGTTGGATATGACTTTAAAGCATAACCAAGCATGCATCACTATAGCTCTTGTCTCAAAGTAGGTGTACTGTCACCACCTGTCACATGACACCCTGACTTATTTGGACTTTTTTTTGCTATTTTCCTGTGTGTAGTGTTTTACTTCTTGTCTTGAGCTCCTATTTTGGTTCCTTTTTCTGTTTTTTTGGTATTTTCCTGTAGCAGTTTCATGTCTTCCTTTGAGCGATATTTCCCGCATCTACTTTGTTTTAGCAATCAATAATATTTCAGTTGTTTTTATCTTTCTTTGTTGGGACATTGTTGATTGTCATGTCATGTTCGGATGTACTTTGTCTTTGCTCCACAGTAAGTCTTTGCTGTCGTCCAGCATTCTGTTTTTCTTTACTTAATAGCCAGTTCAGTTTTAGTTTCGTTCTGCATAGCCGAGTGTTTTTTCAACCTTTTTTGAGCCGAGGCACATTTTTTGCGTTGAAAAAACACCACCAGCAGAAATTATTAAAAAATTAAACCCAGTTGACAGTAAAAAGTTGTTGTTGTAATTGTTGGATATGACTTTAAAGCATAACCAAGCATGCATCACTATAGCTCTTGTCTCAAAGTAGGTGTACTGTCACCACTTGTCACATCACACCCTGACTTATTTGGACTTTATTGCTGTTTTCCTGTGTAAAGTGTTTTACTTCTTGTCTTGCGCTCCTATTTTGGAGGCTTTTTCTCTTTTTTTGGTATTTTCCTGTAGCAGTTTCATGTCTTCCTTTGAGCGATATTTCCCGCATCTACTTTGTTTTAGCAATCAAGAATATTTCACTTGTTTTTAATCCTTCTTTGTGGAGACATTGTTGATTGTCACGTCATGTTCGGATGTACTTTGTCTTTGCTCCACAGTAAGTCTTTGCTGTCGTCCAGCATTCTGTTTTTCTTTACTTAATAGCCAGTTCAGTTTTAGTTTCGTTCTGCATAGCCCAGTGTTTTTTCAACCTTTTTTGAGCCGAGGCACATTTTTTGCGTTGAAAAAACACCACCAGCAGAAATTATTAAAAAATTAAACCCAGTTGACAGTAAAAAGTTGTTGTTGTAATTGTTGGATATGACTTTAAAGCATAACCAAGCATGCATCACTATAGCTCTTGTCTCAAAGTAGGTGTACTGTCACCACCTGTCACATCACACCCTGACTTATTTGGACTTTTTTGCTGTTTTCCTGTGTGTAGTGTTTTACTTCTTGTCTTGCGCTCCTATTTTGGTGGCTTTTTCTCTTTTTTTGGTATTTTCCTGTAGCAGTTTCATGTCTTCCTTTGAGCGATATTTCCCGCATCTACTTTGTTTTAGCAATCAAGAATATTTCACTTGTTTTTATCCTTCTTTGTGGGGACATTGTTGATTGTCATGTCACGTTCGGATGTACATTGTCTTTGCTCCACAGTAAGTCTTTGCTGTCGTCCAGCATTCTGTTTTTCTTGACTTTGTAGCCAGTTCAGTTTTAGTTTTGTTCTGCATAGCCTTCCCTAAGCTTCAATGCCTTTTCTTAGGGACACTCACCTTTTGTTTATTTTTGGTTTAAGGATCAGACACCTTTTTACCTGCACCCTGCCTCCCGCTGTTTCCGACATCTACAAAGCAATTAGCTACCTGCTGCCACCTACTGATATGGAAGAGTATTACACGGTTACTCTGCCGAGCTCTAGACAGCACCGACACTCAACAACAACACATCATTTGCAGACTATAATTACTGCTTTGCAAACAATATTTTTAACTAGATAATCTCCCACGGCACACCAGACTGTATCTCACGCTGCGGCACAGTGGTTGAGAAACACTGCGCTACACAACACAGAGCGGTTTCGACAATGTCTTGGTTAGTGTGCCATCGCCAACAGGAAGTGATCTAAAAACCCCGACAGTCAAACTGACTTGAAATTTCTCACACGGCTCAATGCCAACCAAAAAGCCACACTTTAAAGTGTTGTTGGCTTTCAGTATTCTGCAACACAAATACAACGTTGATACAACATGCTTTTTAACCAATATTCTACAACACAAATACGACACGGAAACTGCATGCTACACAACTTTGAGGATATTTGGACTTAGTGACTACTTGTCCACAAGTCATTTGTCTAATGACTACACAACTTTGAGGATATTTGTATTACACAACCCATAGAGTGGGCCACATATTTCATTTGCAATGAAAATGACTACACAACGACAAAGACACGTTTATTTAGTTGATGCTATTTATTTCCTTGTTTTAAATGATATTTGTTTGTCTGTAAAGTGTTTATATTTGTTTATATTTGTCTTTTTCATCAAGCTGTCTTCACCTGGTGGATCTGGCTCAACATGAAAGTCTTACGTCAAGAATGTGAGTGCTCTATTTTGTTCCGGTTTGAATCCCGGGGGAACGCTGTCATGTTGAGGAGAGGAAAAAAAAGGTTTCGTTTTTTTTTTTTACACCTGTTGCTGAAAAAAGAAGCGGCTGTGAAGGACCATTTGCAGCTTTGTGATGCTGAAATGTGTGGAGGAGTACGACAGTTTATTATTATTATTATTATTATTATTATTATTATTTACGCTTGATGACTTTGTAACCAACTGTAACAGGCTTGTTCACCACATGTTTTATGTCTTATCATGCACAATATTGTTTTTATTGTGTACACACACGTCACGCAGGTATGGAAGACCCTTTCCACCACAAACATTTTTTTTAATAAAAAAATACCCCAATGGTAAGTCATAGTTAGGAGATAAAAGGTGTGGAAATTACGAGATAAATTATTATAATTATGAGGTAAAATTTCATCATTATGAGATTGAAAGTGGAAATTATAAAATACAAATTCAAACTTCTGAGATAAAAATTCAAATTTATGAGATGGGAAAGTTGAGATTATGTGATAAAAAGTTGTAAATATGCGATAAAAAAATTTGAATTATAGGATGGGAACTATTATATATAAAATTAAAAGAAGTTGTAATTATAAGGGAAAATTCATAATTAAAAGATAAGAAGTTGAAATTTAGAGAAAATAAAGTCGGTTATTATGAGATAAAAACTGTGGAAATTGAGATAAAAAGTTATAATTATGAGGTAAAAATTCTAAATTGAAAGATACAAAGTCATAATTATGAGACTGAAAGTGGAAATTATAAAATAAAAAGTAAAATTTTTGAGATAAAAAGTCACATTTATGAGATGGGAAAGTTGAGATCATGTGATAAAAAGTCGTAAATATGCGATAAAAAGTTGAAATTATAGGATGAAAACTATTATATATGAGATAAAAAGGTCATAATTATATGGGAAAATTCATAATTATAAGATAAAAAAATCGAAATTTAGAGAAAAGAAAGTCAGGATAATGAGATGAAAAGTCAAAATTATGAGATAAAATGTGTGGAAATTATGAGATAAAACATTATAATTATGAGGTAAAAAGTCATAATTATGAGATTGAAAGTGGAAATTATAAAATAAAAAGTCAAATTTTTGAGATAAAAAGTCACATTTATGAGATGTGAAAGTTGAGATCATGTGATAAAAAGTCGTAAATACGCGATAAAAAGTTGAAATTATAGGATGGGAACTATTATATATAAAATAAAAAAAAGTTGTAATTATAAGGGAAAATTCATAATTAAAAGATAAGAAGTTGAAATTTAGAGAAAATAAAGTCAGTTATAATGAAATAAAAGAGATAAAAAGTGTGGAAATTATGAGATAAAAAGTTATAATTGTGAGGTAAAAAGTTATAATTGTGAGGTAAAAATTCTAAATTGAAAGATACAAAGTCATAATTATGAGACTGAAAGTGGAAATTATAAAATAAAAAGTAAAATTTTTGAGATAAAAAGTCACATTTATGAGATGGGAAAGTTGAGATCATGTGATAAAAAGTCGTAAATATGCGATAAAAAGTTGAAATTATAGGATGGGAACTATTATATATAAAATAAAAAAAAGTTGTAATTATAAGGGGAAATTCATAATTAAAAGATAAGAAGTTGAAATTTAGAGAAAATAAAGTCAGTTATAATGAAATAAAAGAGATAAAAAGTGTGGAAATTGAGATAAAAAGTTATAATTATGAGGTAAAAATTCTAAATTGAAAGATACAAAGTCATAATTATGAGACTGAAAGTGGAAATTATAAAATAAAAAGTCAAATTTTTGAGATAAAAAGTCACATTTATGAGATGGGAAAGTTGAGATCATGTGATAAAAAGTCGTAAATATGCGATAAAAAGTTGAAATTATAGGATGAAAACTATTATATATGAGATAAAAAGGTCATAATTATACGGGAAAATTCATAATTACAAGATAAAGTCGAAATTTAGAGAAAAGAAAGTCAGGATAATGAGATGAAAAGTCAAAATTATGAGATAAAAGGTGTGGAAATTATGAGATAAAAAGTTATAATTATGAGGTAAAAATTCTAAATTATGAGACTGAAAGTGGAAATTATAAAATAAAAAGTTAAACTTTTGAGATAGAAAGTCACATTTATTAGATGTGAAAACTGAGATTATGTGATAAAAAGTCATAAATATTGTCATGATCTGTGGTCTAGATCATGTTTTGTTTTGTTATTTTCTGGTTGTTTAAGACTCTTTTAGTTCCTGTTTACCCTCCCTTGTTTGGTCACCATGTTAACTCATTAGTTTCACCTGCCTCATTTGTTTGGACTCACGCACCTGTTGTAATCAGAGAGACTATTTAAGTCTGTCGTTTTCAGTTGGTCGTCCTGGTGACATTGATACTCTGTTCTTGATATGTGCTTCTCTTGACATTGTTCAGGCTCTGCTTGTGTTCATTTCTTGCTCTGTCCATGCCATAGTTCATGCTGCTCTTTTCATGATCGTTTCACATCACAGTAAGTGTTTTTTTGTTTCATGTCCATAGTTTGCCTAAGAGTTAATTTTTGTATCCCTGCGTCAAGTTTGTGCCTCCGCTGTGAGCGCTTTTTGTTTGTACCCTTTTGTTGAGTAGAAATTAAATCATGTTCCTACCTTCTTCCAATGTCCGGTCAAGTCCGTTTGCATCATGGGAAAACAATCCTCGCAGTAAGGTGCGAAAACCCCTCCGTCATGACAAATATACGATAAAAAGTCAAAACTATAGTATGAAAACTATTATATATGAGATTAAAAAGTCCTAATTATAAGGGACAATTCATAATTATAAGATAAAAAGTAGAAATTTAGAGAAAAGAAAGTCAGTATAATGAGATAAAAAGTCATAATTATGAGATAAAGGTGTGGAAATTATGAGATAAAACATTATAATTATGAGGTAAAAAGTCATAATTATGAGATTGAAAGTGGAAATTATAAAATAAAAAGTCAAATTTTTGAGATAAAAAGTCACATTTATGAGATGTGAAAGTTGAGATTATGTGATAAAAAGTCGTAAATATGCGATAAAAAATGTAAATTATAGGATGAAAACTATTATATATGAGATAAAAAAATAAAGGTCGTAATTATAAGGGAAAATTCATAATTAGAGGATAAAAAGTTGAAATTTAGAGAAAAGAAAGTCGGGATAATGAGCTCAAAAGTCTTTATGATGAGATAAAAGGTGTGGAAATTATGAGATAAAAAGTTAAAATTATGAGGTAAAAGTTCTAAATTGTGAGACTAAAAGTGGAAATGATCAAATAAAAAGTCAAACTTGAGATAAAAAGTCACATTTATGAGATGGGAAAATTGAGATTATGTGATTAAAAAGGTGTAAATATGCGATTGAAAAATTGAAATTATAGAATGAAAATTATTATATATGAGATAAAAAAGGGACAATTCATAATTATGAGATACAAAGTTGAACTGAACCAACACAGCAGAGTGAAAAACTCAGACTTTAGCACAGTTTGTATCTCATTATTATGAGATAAAAGGTGTGGAAATTATGAGATAAAAAGTTAAAATTATGAGGTAAAAGTTCTAAATTGTGAGACTAAAAGTGGAAATGATAAAATAAAAAGTCAAACTTGAGATAAAAAGTCACATTTATGAGATGGGAAAATTGAGATTATGTGATTAAAAAGGTGTAAATATGCGATTGAAAAATTGAAATTATAGAATGAAAATTATTATATATGAGATAAAAAAGGGAAAATTCATAATTATGAGATAAAAAGTTGAAATGAACCAACACAGCAGAGTGAAAAACTCAGACTTTAGCACAGTTTGTATCTCATTATTATGAGATAAAAGGTGTGGAAATTATGAGATAAAAAGTTAAAATTATGAGGTAAAAGTTCTAAATTGTGAGACTAAAAGTGGAAATTATAAAATAAAAAGTCAAACTTGAGATAAAAAGTCACATTTATGAGATGGGAAAATTGAGATTATGTGATTAAAAAGGTGTAAATATGCGATTGAAAAATTGAAATTATAGAATGAAAATTATTATATATGAGATAAAAAAGGGAAAATTCATAATTGTGAGATAAAAAGTTGAACTGAACCAACACAGCAGAGTGAAAAACTCAGACTTTAGCACAGTTTGTATGTCATAATTATGAGATAAAAAATGCTTTAATTATGAGATAAAAAGTTGAACTGAACCAACACAGAGTGAAAAACTCAGAAAGACTTTAGCATAGTTTGTATCTCATCATTTCCACTTCATATTTCTCAATTACGACTTTTTATTTTATAACTATGATTTTTCCTTTCTCATAATTATGACTTTTTATCTCATACTTTTGACTTTCTTATCTAATCATTTTGGGTTAGGGTTAGGGTTAGGGATAGGGTTAGGGTTAGGGTTAGGGGTTAGGGTTAGGGTTAGGGTTAGGGTTAGGGTTAGGGTTAGGGTTAGGGTTTTATCTCATAGTTATGACTTTTTATCTCATAATTGTTCTCTCGTAATTTCAACTTTTTTAGCTCATAATAAAAATGTTCCTAACCCATTATTTAGATTTTTTATTTAATAATTGCTACAGCACCCCCGCCACACCGGAAGGGACAAGCGGTAGCAAATGGATGGATGGATGGACTTTTTAATCTTATAATTTCAAGTTTTTTTTCCTCATATAAACTTTCTTATCTCATCATTTGGACTTTTATCTAAAAATGATGACTTTTTAATCATACAATTTAGATTTTTTTTTCCTCATATAAACATTCTTATCCCATCATTTGGATTTTTATCTAATATTTACGACTTATCATGGAGCTATTGTTTTAGTGGCGGGAGTGGGCTTCCATATGTTGTTGGACTATGGTGTGTTTGTTTTCCCGAGATGCAAGTAAAGCTGGACTGGTCATGGCGTGAAGGTGAATACATATTTATTTATAACACTCAAAGGAACAAAAAGCGCGCTCAAGGCGGATGTACAAACTTGACTAACGAAACAAAAAGACTTGCACGGGGGGCAAAAAAACGGTGAACAATTAAACAAAAACACTAACTGTGGCATTAATAGAAAAAAACTTACTTGGACATGGCATGAAGTGCGCAGAGGTAGACAGAGTGTGACAGGGGTATGAATACGGGATGTCACCAGAAAGACGAACTGAAAACAATGAACTTAAATACTACAGACAATGATTAACGAAAACAGGTGCGTGACTCAAAAGGTGAAACAGGTGCGTGACGTGACAGGTGAAAACTAATGGGTTGCTATGGTGACAAACAAGAGTGCACAATGAGTCCAAACGTGAAACAGGTGAAACTAATGGGTAATCATGGAAACAAGACAAGGGAGTGAAAAGCCAGAAACTAAAGAGTCCAATAACTAAACAAAACATGATTACACAGACATGACAAAGTCTTACAGTGAAATAAATGCCAAAGTAAAAAATGGACATCTTGCTATGTCGAGGATGAGGATGTGGTTGTGGCTTGTGCAGCCCTTTGAGACACTGGTGATTTAGGGCTATATAAATAAACTTTGATTGATTTTGCGGAGGCAAAAACTCGGACATGGGAGGAGTTCGGGGAGGCCATGGAAAAAGACTTCCGGACGGCTTCGAAGCAATTCTGGACCACCATCCGCCGCCTCAGGAAGGGGAAGCAGTGCAGTGTCAACACCGTGTATGGTGGGGATGGTGCTCTGCTGACCTCGACTGCGGATGTTGTGGATCGGTGGAGGGAATACTTCGAAGACCTCCTCAATCCTACCAGCACGTCTTCCTATGAGGAAGCAGTGCCTGGGGAATCTGTGGTGGGCTCTCCTATTTCTGGGGCTGAGGTTGCCGAGGTAGTTAAAAAGCTCCTCGGTGGCAAGGCCCCGGGGGTGGATGAGATCTGCCCGGAGTTCCTTAAGGCTCTGGATGTTGTGGGGCTGTCTTGGTTGACAAGACTCTGCAACATCGCGTGGACATCGGGGGCGGTACCTCTGGATTGGCAGACCGGGGTGGTGGTTCCTCTCTTTAAGAAGGGGAACCGGAGGGTGTGTTCCAACTATCGTGGGATCACACTCCTCAGCCTTCCCGGTAAGGTCTATTCAGGTGTACTGGAGAGGAGGCTACGCCGGATAGTCGAACCTCGGATTCAGGAGGAACAGTGTGGTTTTCGTCCTGGTCGTGGAACTGTGGACCAGCTCTATACTCTCGGCAGGGTCCTTGAGTGTGCATGGGAGTTTGCCCAACCAGTCTACATGTGCTTTGTGGACTTGGAGAAGGCATTCGACCGTGTACCCCGGGAAGTCCTGTGGGGAGTGCTCAGAGAGTATGGGGTAACGGACTGTCTTATTGTGGCAGTTCGCTCCCTGTATAATCAGTGTCAGAGCTTGGTCCGCATTGCCGGCAGTAAGTCGGACACGTTTCCAGTGAGGGTTGGACTCCGCCAAGGCTGCCCTTTGTCACCGATTCTGTTCATAACCTTTATGGACAGAATTTCTAGGCGCAGTCAGGGCGTTGAGGGTATCTGGTTTGGTGGCTGCAGGATTAGGTCTCTGCTATTTGCAGATGATGTGGTCCTGATGGCTTCCTCCGGCCAAGATCTTCAGCTCTCACTGGATCGGTTCGCAGCCGAGTGTGAAGCGACTGGGATGGGAATCAGCACCTCCAAGTCCGAGTCCATGGTTCTCTCCCGGAAAAGGGTGGAGTGCCATCTCCGGGTTGGGGAGGAGATCTTGCCCCAAGTGGAGGAGTTCAAGTACCTCGGAGTCTTGTTCACGAGTGGGGGAAGAGTGGATCGTGAGATCGACAGGCGGATCGGTGCGGCGTCTTCAGTAATGCGGACGCTGTATCGATCCGTTGTGGTGAAGAAGGAGCTGAGCCGGAAGGCAAAGCTCTCGATTTACCGGTCGATCTACGTTCCCATCCTCACCTATGGTCATGAGCTTTGGGTCATGACCGAAAGGACAAGATTACGGGTACAAGCGGCCGAAATGAGTTTCCTCCGCCGAGTGGCGGGGCTCTCCCTTAGAGATAGGGTGAGAAGCTCTGTCATTCGGGGGGAGCTCAAAGTAAAGCCGCTGCTCCTCCACATCGAGAGGAGCAAGATGAGGTGGTTCGGGCATCTGGTCAGGATGCCACCCGAACGCCTCCCTAGGAAGGTGTTTCGGGCACGTCCGACCGGTAGGAGGCCACGGGGAAGACCCAGGACATGCTGGGAAGACTATCTCTCCCGGCTGGCCTGGGAACGCCTCGGGATCCCCCGGGAGGAGCTGGACGAAGTGGCTGGGGAGAGGGAAGTCTGGGCTTCCCTGCTTAAGCTGCTGCCCCCGCGACCCGACCTCGGATAAGCGGAAGAAGATGGATGGATGATTGATTGATTGATTGATATGCCACACTTATCCTGGCAATGGACAGATTTTTGACACATTTGTGAAGCCTTTTTAAGACAAAATATGCATTTTCTGCACACGTTTTGGTTCAGCTCCTGGAAGATGAGAGCTGCTGCTACACAAAAGTGTTGCGTTTATATTTGTGTTGTGTTTAACTAGTGGTAATTGAAACAATCCTGCAGAAGTGCGTAGTGTTTAAGTTCATATAATAAAAAAAAAAAGCTGTGATAAATTCCTTCCAACTCCCCAAATGTGCAGCCAGAGAGCGACTATCACTCCCAGAAAAGACACATTTTGCTGTTTCAGCCTCATGTCACTTTTAAGAAGGAGTCTTTGATCCCACTCATTTCTGTTTGTGCGTATGTTTTTGTGAGAAAGCAAGCCTGGAATGAGCTGTGTGTTATTGCATCGCAACAATCAATACATCCTCTCTTAACCACCTCTGATCGGCTTTTAATCGCCTGACGACGATCACTTTGACTTCATCGCCAGCTAATTGTTTGCTCCTAATCATCCCTGCAGCGATGCTTCTGTGTTTGCTTCATTGCCGGTTTACTAATTAGGGCCCGCATGGCCCATTGCATAAGGACTCCCAAAGGGAGTCCTTATGCAATGGGACATAAGGACCTATTGAATTTGTAAGGTTTTATTCTTTATTCTTTATTCTTCCGCCGCCACATGAAACTGTAATTTGACCCACTTAACATGCTTCAAAACTCACCATAATTGACCCACACATCAGGACCTGCGAAAATTGCCTTTTAAAAAAAAAAAACGAACCACAAAACTCAAAATTGCGCTCTAGCGCCCCCTAGGAAAAAAAACTAGACTGCCTGTAACTCCCACTAGGAAGGTCGGAGAGACATGAAACAAAAACCTCTATGTAGGTCTGACTTAGACCTACATTTCATAATAGTACATTGTTGGGCTAAAATCAACAGGAAGTTGGCAATTCCCCCTTCAAGATAAAAAAGTACTAACAACAGTAACTTTTGCCTCTTTGAGCTGTAATTTGACCCCCTTAACACGCTTCAAAACTCACCAAACTGAACGCACACATCAGGACTGTCAAAAATTGCGATCTTATAAAAATACCTAACCCCAAATCTCAAAATTGCGCTCTAGCGCAATTTTTGAATAAAACGCAGAAAAAACTGCTCCTCGGAAGAAAAAAATTACAAAACTGCCTGTAACTCCCACTGGGAAGGTTGGAGAGACATGAAACCTCTATGTAGGTCTAACTTAGACCTACATTTCATAAATTGACAACCCCCAGCAAAAATCAACAGGAAGTTTGCTATTCCCCCTTCAAAACAAAATTTTTGTAAAAACCGGTCACCTTTCTTCAAACATTATCTCCTCTGAACGCGTTTGTTGTTTCGGCTTCAAACTAACACAGGAGAGAGATTGAACCCTTCTGATTAAAAGTTGGCGAAAGAGTTTTGATACCTGCTCCGGTTTTGATTTTATGACCCTTCAAAGAACCTCTGCTGTTTTTTCAAGGTGGCTGCTTAAAAGCAGGCAGCACCAGCGTGCCCACACAATACAGACAAGGTAGGTACACTAGACAAAAGTATTGGGACAATTCGGACTAAAAGTAGACAAAAGTATTGGGACACTTATGACTACCACTGGACAAAAGTATTGGGACACATAGCACGGAAACTGGACAAAAGTATTGGGACACTTGGGACTACAACTTGACAAAAGTATTGGGACACTTATGACTACCACTGGACAAAAGTATTGGGACACTTATGACCAAAACTGGACAAAAGTATTGGGACACTTACACTGCACAAAAGTATTGGGACACTTAGGAATACCACTGGACAAAAGTATTGGGACACCTACACTGGATAAAAGTATTGCGACACTTAGGACTACAACTTGACAAAAGTATTGGGACACTTAGGACTAAAACTGGACAAAAGTATTGGGACACTTAGGACTAGCACCTGCCAAATACGCGGGCCCGACCAACGCTGCTTGCAGCTTTAATCTTTATTTGTTTCTTACAACAGCATTAAATGTCCAAAAAGGAGTAGGAAGAAGTAGCATTTATTTAACTTTGTCCCATAACCTCTCAACACGCTTGTTTAGGGCCACACCACATGATCATGGCTTTTGGAAAGATTTGATTCACCTCATGTAGGCCACTTAACATCAAGTCCTCCGAGAAGATGTCCTTCACATCACCACAGCTGATCAATACCTTGGAGAGGCACACTTGCAGAAAGACAATTATGAGATAAAAGTCACATTTATGAGAATGGGACAAGTCGAGGTTATAAAATAAAAGGTCGAAAATATGCAATAAAAAAAAAAAAAAAGATGGGCTAAAAAGTCGCATTTATGAGATAAGAAAGTTACGTGATAAAACGTTGTAAATGTGCGATAAAAAGTTGAAATCATGGGATGAAAAGTAATATATGAGATTAAAAAAAAGTCGAAATTATGAGAAAAATTCAATAATTATATGATTAAAAGTCGAAATTTAGAGAAAAGAAAGTCGGAATAATGAGATAAAAAGTCATAATTATGGGATGAAAAGTCATAATTGTGAGATAAAAAGTTTTAATCGTGAGATAAAAACTTTTAATTGTGAGATAAAAAGTTGAAATGAGCCAACACTTTGGCTTAGTTTGTATCTCATAATTTCCACTTCATATTTCTCAATGATGACTTTTTATCTTACAATTATGACTTTCTTATCTCATAATTACAACTTTTTTTTTTATTATGATTTTCTTATTTCATAATTACAACTTTTTTTTTAATAATTATGATTTTCTTATCTCATGATTATGACTTTTTATTTTATAATTATGCCTTTTATCTCATCATTTCATACTTTTGACATTGTTTTAAAATCTCATGAATATTACTTTTTATCTCATAATTTTGACTTTCTTATCTTATTAAAGCGACCTTTTATCTTATAGTTATGACTTTTTTATCTCATGTTTGCAACTTTTTTATCTCATAATTATGCCTTTTATCTCATCATTTCGACTTTCTTCTCTTGAAAATTCAACTTTTTTTTATCTCATAATTCAATTTTTTTTATCCCATTATTTAGATTTTTGATCTCATAATTACAACTTTTTTTTATTAATTATGATTTTCTTATTTCATAATTATGCCTTTTTTATAATTATGATTTTCTTATCTCATAATTACAACTTTGTTTTTTATAATTATGATTTTCTTATCTCATGATTATGACTTTTTATTTTATATTTATGCCTTTAAAATCTCATGAATATTACTTTTTATCTCATAATTTTGACTTTCTTATCTTATTAAAGCGACCTTTTATCTTATATTTATGATTTTTTGTCTCATGTTTGCCTTTTATCTCATCATTTCGACTTTCTTCTCTTGAAATTTCAACTTTTTTTTAATCTTATAATTTAAATTTTCCTATCCCATTATTTAGATTTTTGATCTCATAATTATGACTTTTTAATCTGATAATTTCGATTTTTGTCCTCATAATTTTGACTTTCTTATCTCATAATTTGGACTTTTATATAAGAATTATGACTTTTCATCTTATCTATCATGGAGCTATTGTTTTAGTGGCGGGACTTGGCTTCCATACGTTGTTGTCCTTGCCACATACAACAAGTTAAGTACTATATTAAGTAAGCACTGCATTTACTGTATGACCTTCATAACTGCAAGTATGAAGTCTTACAGTGACATAGCTATAACACACAAACAAGAGCATCAAGTTGCATCTACCGGCTGATTGTGAATTTTTTTTTGCTTCCTGGAGAACTTTGGATATCTGTCATGAATCACAAGTTGGGGTCACATTGTACCAAAAAGACATCAGCATTGTCATCTGAAAAATGTAAACAAGCTAGTTTATTTAAACTTAAGAAGAGTAAATGGTGTTTATGAGTGTGTTTACTACATTATTTTATTAGAAACTGAACCTTGTTTTGAAAGATTATTGCAAAAACCTTCAACATGGTCACTTCATTCTAACTGTACGACATTCTGACTGCAAACTTGGATTTATATCTAAATATTGGGGGTATTTTCTTAAGCAAATTTTATTTATGCGAGCAAATAATTACCCGTGATTAGTCATCATTAATCACAGTTCAAGAGTGTGATTAATCTGATTAAAAATAATCACTGGACAGCCCTAGATATATTTTAATTCTGCCATCGAAGTCCAATAATAGCTTATTTGAACCAAATTGGGGAAGTAACATACCTGCCAACTACTCCGGTTTTCCCGTAATTCGTACGGTTTTCATCAACCTATTCCGGGTTACGGTTGCAGTGATAAAAAATACGGTTTTTCATTAATTTAAAAAAAAAAAGGGGTGAAAACTACGCGAATTGCACCTTGTGCAGACATGATTTTTCGATCGGACACGGAGGAATTAGCGATGTAAAAGACCACGTTGGGACAAAAAAACACAAGTCTAATGCCGTTGCTAGCGATACAAGTGGAAAACTTTCAATGTTTTTCGTCGCCCAAACAGATTCTTTGGATGTGATAAATGCCGAAGTTTTATTTACGGAGGCAATAATTGAGCATGGACTTCCAATCGCACTGGCTGATCACATGGGACAGTTAAATGTTTGTAATGCAACCTTTAAAAATCATTACGCGGTGATCGCGGTCCCAAAAATAAACTTTTCTTGCATGATAATGTCCAGAAAAATTCGCTTTATAGTACTATAGAGTCCTTTTAACGAATGAGTTTGATGGTTTATCACAAACCTTAAATGAAAGAAGTCCTTTGTTCTCCTGCACCATGCATGCGCTTTGGCCTTGCTTCGTGTTTGGTGCGCAATCCTGTCGGCTGTATTTCACAGCACGACATACTGTTAAAAGTGGTTATAATATTTATGCTTTCAAGTCCAAGTTGAAGAAATCTTGTTAAATGTTGACAGCATAACTACCAAAATACAGAAGTATGTCCTTAATATTTTTGCAGTGCTATTTCTGTTGAAAAGTTCAAATGATTACATTAGAGATGTGATGTGCCACTTTTCAAGTGTCTGATGGCTTAAATTCATTTTCATTAATTTTTCATATTTTGAATTCTTTTGAAAGGCTTACAAAAAAACTACATTTGAATTGTAATTCCATGCTATTGACAGGACTATTAATTTTAATGAAGTTAGCTTACCATGTTTACAGTATGATAATTGTGATAGAAATGTGAATTTTAGGCACAGAATATTTTTTACAATTGAACAAGGCAGTAGATTATACAAGCTTGGACAGAAAGTTAATAATGACACCAATTATTTTTTTTAATGGAATTGTTTAGTACTGTTTTACCATTTGTTTACTGTAAAAAGTGTTTATACTTTCAATTAACAAATTGAAGTCTTGTGAAAGGTTGACAGGATAACTGGCATTAACTGTCAAAATAATTTCAAACTATTGAAGTTAGCTTACAGAATAAACATGCCAATCAACCCATATAATTTTTGCTGTAATATTTTTGTTTTGAAAAGTCACTGTGACTGATAGAAAAGTGATGGTTTTAGCAACATTTTAACCTGTCTGAATGCTAATAATCATTTTGCGTCGGGGGGCGAAGCCCTGAACCCCCCACCAGGACTTTGTCCTGGACCTACCGGGGCCTGCGGCCCTTGGACCCTGGCTACTAGGTTTTTCTGATTTCAAAAGTTGGCAGGTATGAAGTAACACAACTTATGAAATGCAAAATTGTTAATTCCTTCCAGCAGGCAAGCCAACATGGCAGGCTTCACTGTTCACGCGACACAGACGTCATAAAGTCATCAAAGCTCACCTTTGTGCATACACACACAGCACCGACATCTGGGAACCCGGATGGTGGAAATATGATGCACGTACATGTGGCGACATCGTACAAAGTTATGTTTACCTTTCATTTTTGTCTCTCACCGCACTTAATTGTGGTGCATTCAAGAAGCCCTGAAAAGAATTTGAAAGCAAGGTTTCACTAATGTTTAAAGATAGGCTTAACTATCCCACAGTAGATGCATTAATATTAATAGCAATTATAATAGTTTTATATTATAGTAATATTATCAACTAATAAATAAAAATAATTCAGAACATAAACCTACATTAGGCGACCTCACACCATCAAGTGAAGGGAAACAACTTATTAATAACCATATTTAAGTGCAGATTTAAAGCATGTGTGATTATTAAAACTCACATTCTATTTCATATTCCATGTGTGGGGGGAAAAAAAACGTAACTTTGAAAAAAAAAAAAAGATAAAACAACAACAAATAGTTTAGAGGCTTTCAGGATATTTTAGGAATTCTATTAATCAAACATGTTTTTTTTACTTTATATCTTTAAACACAAAACACATTTTGGCTTTACATTAAAAGGTAAAAAAACAAACATATTTACAATGTCAACGGAGGAAAAAAAATTAAAGATGCAACTTTCACTAGTTTAGAGGTGATGTAGCAGCTCACCGGCTCAATATGTTAATATAACAAAATAAGCTGGCTAACTCTCTAAAAGTAAAGTTTCTACTTTATATCTTAAAACACAAAACACATTTTGGCTTTACATTAAAAGGTAAAAAAAATATTTACTATGTCAACAGAGGAAAAAAAAATAAAAGATGCAACTTTCACCAATTTAGAGGTGATGTAGCAGCTCACCGGCTCAATATGTCAATATACCAAAAATAAGCTGGCTAGCTCTCTAAAAGTAAAGTTTCTACTTTATATCTTAAAACACATTTTGGCTTTACATTAAAAGGTAAAAAAAATATTTACTATGTCAACAGAGGAAAAAAAAATAAAAGATGCAACTTTCACCAATTTAGAGGTGATGTAGCAGCTCACCGGCTCAATATGTCAATATAGCAAACATAAGCCGGCTAGCTCTCTAAAAGTAAAGTTTCTACTTTATATCTTAAAACACATTTTGGCTTTATATTAAAAGTTAAAAAATATTTACACTGTCAACGGAGAAAAATAAAAGATGCAACTTTCACCAATTTAGAGGTGATGTAGCAGCTCACCGGCTCAATGTGTCAATATAGCAAAATAAGCTGGCTCGCTCTCTAAAAGTAAAATTTCTACTTTATATCGTAAAACACATTTTGGCTTTAAAATTAAAAGGTAAACAAATATTTACAATGTCAACGGAGAAAAATAAAAAATGCAACTTTCACCAATTTAGAGGTGATGTAGCAGCTCACCGGCTCAATGTGTCAATATAGCAAAATGAGCTGGCTAGCTCTCTAAAAGTAAAGTATCTATTTTATATCTCAAAACACATTTTGGCTTTACATTAAAAGGTACAAAAATATTTACAATGTCAACAGAGGAAAAAAAATAAAAGATGCAACTTTCACCAATTTAGAAGTGATGTAGCAGCTCACCGGCTCAATGTGTCAATATAGCAAAATGAGCTGGCTAGCTCTCTAAAAGTAAAGTATCTACTTTATATCTTAAAACACATTTTGGCTTTAAAGTGAAAAGGTAAACAACTATTTACAATGTCAACGGAGAAAAATAAAAGATGCAACTTTCACCAATTTAGAGGTGATGTAGCAGCTCACCAGCTCAATATGTCAATATAGAAAAATAAGCTGGCTAGCTTTCTAAAAGTAAAGTTTCTACTTTATATCTCAAAACACATTTTGGCTTTACATTAAAAGGTACAAAAATATTTACAATGTCAACAGAGGAAAAAAAATAAAAGATGCAACTTTCACCAATTTAGAGGTGATGTAGCAGCTCACCGGCTCAATGTGTCAATATAGCAAAATGAGCTGGCAAGCTCTCTAAAAGTAAAGTATCTACTTTATATCTTAAAACACAGTTTGGCTTTACATTAAAAGGAAAACAAATATTTACAATGTCAATGGAGGAAAACAAAAAAAAGATGCAACTTTCACCAATTTAGAGGTGATGTAGCAGCTCACCGGCTCAATATGTCAAAGCAAAATAAGCTGGTTAGCTCTCTAAAAGTAAAGTTTCTACTTTATATATTAAAACACAAAACACATGTTGGATTTATATTAAAAGGTAAAAAAAATATATTTACAATGTCAACGGAGAAAAAAGAAAAAAAGAAAAAGATGCAACTTTCACCAATTTAGAGGTGATGTAGCAGCTCACCGGCTCAATGTGTCAATACAGCAAAATGAGCTGGCTAGCTCTCTAAAAGTAAAGTAGTTCTTCAGAGTTCGCGCTTATAATAACAATATCGCTAGGACTTGGTGAATAATCGAGTCACGCCAATTAAATACAAAGAATTGCAAATATAAATAATGAAATGTGGTCAACGATTAAGCAAAGAAATCCAGGAGACAGTGAAGCTTGTGTTTGCCTTTCAGGGAGAACCCGCCATGACAGCGCCAGCTCTTTTCTCCCACAAAGATGGCGGTCCCAGCGCCGAGACGTGTCGGAGCCGCAGCGCAAAATGAAGGTGAAACAAAACACGGCGGAGTCACGGCCTAAAAGAGGTGTGTTTTATTTTGTGTGCGGCGGGACATGTTTATGGGCTAATAGGCCTTTGTGAGCGCACCTCTATTTATTTAATACAATTGTAGTGTGAAGAGAAGAAGAATAAACAGGCTGACGAGACATACGAGCTTCTTTGGGCCTGATAAAAGCCCGTGTAAGGACACAAAAGGGGGACGTTTCCACCGCGGAAAGTAAATTCTTTTGAAGTGGAACTAATCATCTGAGGGATGGTTCTGGTTGTCCTAACAACGCGGCTGAATTGGAATGAGCCTCCCTTTTTATGTGGCAGATATGTTTTCTTTTTGCCATTCAGCGCTGATGATGATAGTACTTTCACGGCCTGTCCGCCCGCATTGTCCACCCCGACTCCTTTGCGGGATAAGTCTTCACTTGGAGACGCCGAGCGCACGGTGGGTGACTCCCGGCCCGTGACGTCAGCCTTTGCTTACACCCCTTTTATGCTTTTTAATACTTGCGACATGAAAAGAGGGGAGCAAATCCTCCCCTATAACACTTCTTTTCTGCCACTGTGAAAAGATCAAGACTTTTCAACTTGTCATGTTTTGTAATGCAGCGCTCACTCGGCACTCCAAAGCTTCTTCTGGAACATGAGAAGAACAGGCTAAGATTCTTATTTTAGTCTTTTTTTTTTTTTTTAAGAAGCTTTTCACATATTTTCATGCATGACTTATCCTGGTACCTGCAGGTAACATGTTTAACACACTAAAATAACAAATAGAACATTCTTAATATATATATATATTTTTTAAAGAATGCAAATACATATGTAAAAGCATGTTTAGCATACCAAAATAACAAATGTATGTAAAAAAAGAAAAAAAAAGAAAAAAAGAGTGTGTATATATATATATATATATATATATATATGTATATATATATATTTTATTATTATTTTTTTTTCTTTAATTTTTTTGTAATTATTTTTTTATTAATTATTTTTATTTGTATTAATTTTTTTCATTTATATATATATATATATATATATATATAAAAATGAAAAACATTAATACAAATAAAAAACATTTATATATATATATATATATATATATATATATATAAAAATGAAAAAAATTAATACAAATAAAAAAAAATTAATAAAAAAATAATTACAAAAAAATTAAAGAAAAAAAAAAATAAAGAAAAAAAAAAAAAAAAAAAAATATATATATATATATATATACACACTCTTTTTCTTCTTTTTTTTTTCTTTTTTTACATACATTTGTTATTTTGATATGCTAAACATGCTTTTTTTTTTTTTTTCTTTTTTTTTTTTTTCTTTTTTTACATACGTTTGTTATTTTGGTATGCTAAACATGCTTTTACATATGTATTTGCATTCTTTAAAAAATATATATATAAATTAAGAATGTTCTATTTGTTATTTTAGTGTGTTAAACATGTTACCTGCAGGTACCAGGATAAGTCATGCATGAAAATATGTGAAAAGCTTCTTAAAAAAAAAAAAAAAGACTAAAATAAGAATCTTATATATATATATATATATATATATATATATATATATATATATATATATATATATATATATATATATATATATATATACAGTATATATATATATATATATATATATATATATATATATATATATATATATATATATATATATATATATATATATATATACAGTATATATATATATATATATATATATATATATATATAGATATATTTTTTGTGTTGGCCTTCCGCCCGAATGCAGCTGAGATAGGCTCCAGCAACCCCCGCGACCCCAAAAGGGACAAGCGGTAGAAAATGGATGGATGGATGGATATATTTTTTATTTTTTTATTTTTTTCATTTTATTTTTTTTATTTCTATTTTTTCATTTTTTATACATATATATATATATATATATATATATATATATATATATATATACATATGTGTGTGTGTATACATACATAAACAATATGTACTGCGTGAGCAGGTAAAGTATGCAAAATAGAAAAAAAAAAAAAGAAAATAAATACCATTTTGTTTAAAATGGAAAAAAAAATCTACAAAATATTATTCTCAATTAGCTTGCACACATAAGTAAATAAAAAAGTAGGTTTAACGTTCACTTTCTGCCCTCAAATTGTTCACAATAGACTCCATAGATCATACAACAGTGAACAAAAAAAAAAATATATATATATATATGTAATAAATAGTGAAGTAAATTGTATTTCATATAGTGAGATGACTATAATTATCAATACGTTCAAAATGTTTATTTGAGTTTCAACAGTTTTTGGATCATAACATGGATCATATTAGTACATTGTTTGATGTCTTTACTTAATCCGTTCCATAATTTAATTCCACATACTGATATACTAAAGGTTTTAAGTGTTATAAAAAAAAATAAAAAAATAAAAAAAATGTAAATATTTAGCATGTAAACACTAAACAATGTTTAATTTAAAAATCAATTAGATTGCAAACATGAATGAAAAAAAGAACTTTAGCGTGCAAAACTGAAAAAAGAATACACACAAAATAAATTTGTTTTGGTTCAGCTTGCAAAAACAAAATAATTACAACCAAAAAAATGTGTTTGCACACAAAGAAAAAAATGAAGGTTTACCATGCAAAACAAACAAGAAAAATACAGATCAAATAAATAGATTCATGTTCAGCACGCAAAAAACTAAATAAATGTAAAATAAATCAGTTTGCACACATAAATGAAGGAAAGGATTGTAGATTTGGCTTGCAAAACTAATAAAAGAGAATAAAATAGGTTTATGTTCAGCACGCAAAAACAAAATAAATGAAGGTAAAACAAATTAGGTTGCACAGAACTAAAGAAAATATAGCAGGTTTACCGTGCAAAACTTAAAAAAACATATAGAACCAATATATTTATCATAAATACAGTAGATTGCACACATACATAAAGAAAACAATAGCAGAATAAAGCGTGCAAAACCAAAAATAAATATACAAAGAATAAATATCCAAAAGCAAAATAAATACATGTAAAAAGACTTAGTTTGCACTTTGCACATTTACATAAAGAAAAAAAAAATAGCAGGTTTGGCATGCATGCAAATAAAGAAAGAAATATAGATTAAAAATGCTTACAATTAACATGCAAAAACAAAATATAAAATAAACACATAAAGAAAACAATGGTTTAGCATGCAAACAAATCAAAGTAAAAAAAGAAGTAGAAACAATATTAAACAGAATGTATGAAAAAGGGTTTTTTTACAATGTAAAACTAATTTAAAAAAAAAAAAAAAGGTGCAGAATTTTCAGTTTTGCCATGCAAACTACAACTGGAGTATCGTTGACATACTGATGTGGAATGGTTTCTCTGTTGATCTGCCTGTGATTGATGAAAATGTAGAACAACGGAGCAAATGAATGGTCAGCAGAAGATGTTGCATGTAAATCACCTTCGTAATTATTGTCCCGGGCCCCTGATTCACTCCCACGGCTCTTTTGTTTTAAGATGAAGGGACACAACTGTGGCCTCACACACGCACGCACACACACATTCACGCCCCCTCCCCTTCTCCCACCGTGCGCCCTCAGGGGAAAGCCTGGAAAAGGTAGCCGGGCCGCTTGACCTCGGGCCGAGAGAATTCCAATCTTTACTGTTCTTAAATCTTCATTTTCACACCGGCTTTGCCTGGGAGTTATAAAAGGTCTTTTGCCTCGCCGCTCCTTCACTTCAATGGCCGCTCGGCCATTTTTATTGTCTCTGTGGGGCTATTATAGGGTTCAGGCGGCAGTCATCCTGCAGCACAAAGGTGGACTGGCGGTCCGGGTCCAGAACTTGCAGAAAACTGCACGGTGATCCATAATGGATGATCCATCATGTAGAACATCTTTGCAGAGCAGCTATACATCCTATCACATATTATACAATATACAGTATGTACTTTAGCAGCATTGCATTATGCATAAGCACTCTTCTTGATCATTTATTTAATATGGCAGAGGGTGAAGTGGACTTTTTTTTATCATTTTAGAGCACATCCTGCTGTTAAAAAAGTGGCCTGTTGGTGATGAGTTAACTCCTTGACTACATCATTAGGTGCACTTCTTTGTCCATTGAATAAAAACAAGACTTTACCAAGTACACTGCAAAAAGTCAGTGTTCAATAACAAGAAAAAAAAAAAAGAGGGGTATTTTACTTGAATTAAGCAAAATGATCTGCCAATAGAACAAGAAAAATTGGCTTTCCAAAACAAGTCAAATGAGCTAACCTCAATGAAGCCAAAAATAGCTTAAAATAAGTATATTCTCACTAATAACAAGTGCACTTTTCTTGGTAGAAAAAATAAAAAAAGTTTAATTTTAGGTAGCAATAATAGTCAACAGACACACTAGGTGTGGTGAAATGTGTCCTCTGCATTTGACACATCCCCTTGTTCACCCCACGGGGGGTGAGGGGAGTACGGGGAATAATTGTTGGTGATTTAACCCCCAATTCCAAGCCTTGATGCTGAGTGCCAAGCAGGGAGATAATTCTCCCATTTTTGTAGTCTTTGGTATGACTCGGCCGGGGTTTGAACTCACAACCTACCCATCTCAGGGCGGACACTCTAATACAGTGGTTCTCAAACTTTTTTTGTCATCCCCCACTTTGGACAAGGGGGAGTTTTCAAGCCCCACCTGCCCCCATCGCCCCAACAGAACGCTAATGCCAAGCTTTAACATTTTCAAATTTATTGAACATCAAGTTGTATACATTCAAACTCAATAACATAAAATAACATCAAGTTCAATGATAAATAAAATAACTGTGCAGCTGTGGTACAACTTGCATCAAGTTCAATAATAAATAAAATAACTTCCATCAAGTTCAATAATAAATAAAACAAAAGTGTTGTAACTTGCATCAAGTTCAATAATAAATCAAAAAAAGTGTTATAACTTGCATCACGTTCAATAATAAATCAAAAAAAGTGTTATAACTTGCATCAAGTTCAATAATAAATCAAATAAGTGTTATAACTTGCATCAAGTTCAATAATAAATCAAAAAAAGTGTTATAACTTGCATCAAGTTCAATAATAAATCAAAAAAGTGTTATAACTTGCATCACGTTCAATAATAAATCAAAAAAAGTGTTATAACTTGCATCAAGTTCAATAATACATCAAATAAAAGTGTTATAACTTGCATCAAGTTCAATAATAAATCAAATAACTTGCATCAAGTTCAATAATAAATCAAAAAAAGTGCTATAACTTGCATCAAGTTCAATAATAAATAAAACAAAAGTGTTATAACTTGCATCAAGTTCAATAATAAATCAAAAAAAGTGTTATAACTTGCATCAAGTTCAATAATAAATCAAATAACTTGCATCAAGTTCAATAATAAATACAATAAAAGTGCCACTTTGCAATCTTTGCAAAAAAAAAAGGAGGAGCTATGCATTTGCAAGACAGGGCAAGTGACCGCACTTTTCCCCGGGAGAGCCACCTTGCTTCACTGTGAAACAGCACGGCTGTATGATCAGCTCCCATTTCCTCACACAGTGCAGAGAACAGTCGCACTTTCAGTGGTCGTGTTTTGATCAAATTTACCGCGCTCACAACATCTGTTAAAACCTCATTGAGTTCGGGGCTGAGCTGCCTTGACGCGAGTGCTTCCCGGTGAATGACACAGTGTGTGCCCGTCAGATTTTTGTTTCTCTGCAGGCGCTGGCTCTGGCTCGACGACCTTTGAGGTGCGAGTCACAAATGTATATATTTGTGTAATTGTGATCCACACATTAGCCTGCTACCCATCCGCGCGAAAGTTTGTTCCGCTTAGCCCCGCCCCCATTAGTTACTGTTGCTATGTCTGTCAAACTTTCGCTCGTACCGAGAAATATAAAGCCTACAGTAAAAATAAGTACCGGTAATTTCCATTTATTTATATAGCGGATTTCACAGACAGAATCACAAAGTGATTTACAGTGTGTATAGAAAATGAAAGCATAGTAAAAAAAATAATCTAAAAATATAATAATTAAAAAAATTTTTAAAGTGAAATTTCCTCCCGTTCCTCGCGCCCCACCTGTCATGTCTCTATTCCCCACCAGTGGGGCGCGCCCCACACTTTGAGAAACGCTGCTCTAATAATAATAATAATAATAGATTTTATTTGTAAAAAGCACTTTACATTGAGTAAACAACCTCAAAGTGCTACAGTGTATTAAAAAGATAATAAAAAATAAAACTAGAACAGCCAAATAGCTAGAACTTGTATGCATATATCTAAAAAAAAAAGGCTTTTTAAAAAAGAAGGGTTTTTAAGCCTTTTAAAAAAAAAAAGCATCCACAGTCTGTGGTGCCCTCAGGTGGTCAGGGAGAGCGTTCCACAGACTGGGAGTGGCGGAGCAGAAAGCCCGGTCTCTAACCACCAGGCCACTGAAAAAGAGACCTTTTTGCTCAATGTGTTGAAAAATATTCTTAAATGCTCGTGCCATTATCTTGACATAATGATATGCATCATGATTTTTTTTTTTTTCATGCTTGAAATAAGAAATGATGACTTTAAAAAAGTAGTTTTATACTTGTGAGTGTTGATGACACAGCTTTGCAACACTTGATATTCTAGTTTCAAGCATGTTTTACTCAATATAGGTCATCACATCTCAGCAACAAGCTGTAATATCTTACTGAGATCATTTAGGACACTTAAAACAAGTAAAACACTCTAACATAAAATCTGCTTAGTGAGAAGAATGATCTTATCAGACAGAAAATAAGCAAATATCAGCCTTATTTGACATATTGCATCTTACTTAGATGTCAGTTTTTGCAGTGTACAAAATGATTATTTTACTGAAATGTATTATATTGCTTGCTGTTTCTATTATTGTGGCTTTTTCAGTCATTTATGACATATTTCTGTCACAACATTACAAACCCTCAAAAGCAGTGAAGTTGTCAGGTTGTGTAAATGGTAAATAAAAAGAGAATACAACAAATCCTTTTCAACTTATATTCAATTGAATAGACTGCAAAGACAAGATATTTCATGTTCACACTGAGAAACGTTCTTATTTTGTGCAAATATTAGCTCATTTGGAATTTGATGCCTGCGACATGTTTCAAAAAAGCTGGCACAAGTGGCAAAAAAGAGTGAGGAAGTTGAGGAATGCTCATCAAAGACTTATTTGGAACATCCCACAGGTGAACAGGCTAATTGGGAACAGGTGGGTGCCATGATTAGGTATAAAAGCAGCTTCCATGTCATTCACAAACAAGGACGGGGCGAGGGTCACCACTTTGTCAACAAATGCCTGAGCAAATTTTTGAAGAACAACATTTCTCAACAAGGAATTTAGGGATTTCACCATCTACGCTCCGTAATATCATCAAAAGGTTCAGACAATCTGGAGGCCGAAAACCAACATTGAATGCCCGTGACCTTCGATCCCTCAGGCGGAACTGCATCAAAAAGCCACATCAGCGTGTAAAGGATATCACCACAAGGGCTCAGGAACACTTCAGAAAACCACTGTCAGTAACTACAGTTGGTCGCTACATCTGTAAGTGCAAGTTAAAACTCTACCATGCAAAGCCTAAGCCATTTATCAACAACACCCAGAAACGCCACCGACTTCACCGGGGCCGAGATCATCTAAAGTGTACTGACGCGAAGTGTAAAAGTGTTCTGTGGTCAAATTGTTTTTGGAAATAACATGGATCATATTAGTACATTGTTTGATGTCTTTACTTAATCCGTTCCATAATTTAATTCCACATACTGATATACTAAAGGTTTTAAGTGTTATAAAAAAAAATAAAAAATAAAAAAATAAAGTAAATATTTAGCATGTAAACACTAAACAATGTTTAATTTAAAAATCAATTAGATTGCAAACATGAATGAAAAAAAGAACTTTAGCGTGCAAAACTGAAAAAAGAATACACACAAAATACATTTGTTTTGGTTTAGCTTGCAAAAACAAAATAATTACAACAAAAAAAATGTGTTTGCACGCAAAGAAAAAAATGCAGGTTTACCATGCAAAACAAACAAAAAAAAACTATAGATCAAATAAATAGATTTATGTTCAGCACGCAAAAAACTAAATAAATGTGAAGGCACCATTAATGCTGAAAGGTACATACAGCTTTTGGAGCAACATATGTTGCCATCCAAGCAACGTTACCATGGACGCCCCTGCTTATTTCAGGAAGACAATGCCAAGCCACGTGGCTTCATAGTAAAAGAGTGCGGGTACTAGACTGGCCTGCCTGTAGTCCAGACATTGAAAATGTGTGAAGGCTAAAATAGCAGAAGGAACAACTTAAGCTGTACATCAAGCAAGAATGGGAAAGAATTCCACTTCAAAAATGTGTCTCCTCAGTTCCCAAACCTTTACTGAGTGTTGTTAAAAGGAAAGGCCATGTAACACACTGGTAAAAATGCCTTTTTTGACACGTGTTGCTGCCATTATATTCTAACTTCATGATTTTTTGCAAAAAAATAATAAAGTTTCTCAGTGTGAACATGAAATATCTTGTCTTTGCAGTCTATTCAATTGAATATAAGTTGAAAAGGATTTGTTGTATTCTCTTTTTATTTACCATTTACACAACATTTTGGGTTTTGTACCTAAATCAGCCAGAATCTTCTTTCAATGGCAATCTTTCACTGCCGCAATCCATGGAAGTCAGGTTTTGTTGTTGTGGGCTGCAGTATTTGATGATGTCACACAAGGGGGCGTGTACAAGTATGACACTACGTATCCAATGGTGAGGACTTTTCAACACATGCCCCCTTTATTTTTAAGCAGTTCATGATTTTGCATCCGTTGAATGAATGGACACTGACATCGTTCAGTGGGTTCTGCTGTTTTGATGAGCAAACGTTCAAACCAGATGTCCAATATTGGCGTCAACTCATGAAAGTTATTATTACCGTATTTTTCGGCGTATAAGTCGCTCCGGAGTATAAGTCGCACCGGCCGAAAATGCATAATAAAGAAGGAAAAAAACATATATAAGTCGCACTGGAGTATAAGTCGCATTTTTGGGGGGAAATGTATTTGATAAAAGCCAACAGCAAGAATAGACATTTGAAAGGCAATTTAAAATAAATGAAGAATAGTGAACAACAGGCTGAATAAGTGTACGTTATATGAGGCATAAATAACCAACTGGTATGTTAACGTAACATATTATGGTAAGAGTCATTCAAATAACTATAACATATAGAACATGCTATACAATCTGTCACTCCTAATCGCTAAATCCCATGAAATCTTATACGTCTAGTCTCTTACGTGAATGAGATCAATAATATTATTTGATATTTTACGCTAATGTGTTCATCATTTCACACATAAGTCGCACCTGAGTATAAAACTATGAAAAAAAACTGCCACTTATAGTCCGAAAAATACGGTATACGGGTAGTAGAGATGCGCGGTTTGCGGGCACAACCGCAGAGTCCGCGGATTATCCGCGGATCGGGCGGATGAAATTTAAAAAAATTAGATTTGATCCGCGGGTCGGGTCGGGTCGGGTCGGGTCGGGCGGTTGAAATAAAAAAAAATTAGATTTTAAATAGATTCAGGCGGGTGGCAGTGAAACCAATTGGGAAATATATATACATAGTTAAATGTTGTTACCCACATACGAAAAACGAGCAGGCACCTGCAGCATATGCCACAACAGAAGAAAAAAAAAAAAAGAGATGGACACTTTTACGGAGCGGAGAAGGGACGCCTCGCCGGGGTCCGGGACCGAGGCCCCTTCCCCCGAGAGGGCCCCACCGGGAGCCGTAGCTGAGGCGATCCGCGAGAAGGGCCCGACGCACGTCCAGGGTCACCACCGCGCCCACCGCACCGACACCCCGCCTCGTCCGCCTTCGCCGCGGCCGGCGTCACGCGCAGCAGGTAAGCAGCTTACCTGCCCGCCACCCCCGTGGCCGGGGGCTCGTAACAGGGGTCACTCCGCGCGCTCCGCCCGCGCAGCTTACCTGCCCGCCACCCCTGTTGCCGGGGGCGCGTAACAGGGGCCACTCCGCGCGCAGTGCGCTCACGAAAGGGGTGGGGCTCACCCTGGTTGATATAGACAGCAGGACGGTGGCCATGGAAGTCGGAACCCGCTAAGGAGTGTGTAACAACCCACCTGCCGAATCAACTAGCCCTGAAAATGGATGGCGCTGGAGCGTCGGGCCCATACCCGGCCGTCACCGGCAGCGAGACGCGCTTGGAGGTGCGCTCAGCGCGGCTCCCATATGATTGCGCACTGGTGTGCGTCTGGGTCGTGACAGCGTGGCACGCGAATGTCTGTACTGCATTGGATCAGTCTCCTTTCTTTAACAGGCAAAAGCTTTATAACCTCACTAATGCCTTGCATCGTCTATATTAGATATATAACAACGGGCGGGTGCGGGCGGGTGCGGTTCTGATCAAATGTTACATCGGGTGGATGGCGGATGGTTGACGACTTTCTGATGCGGTTGCGGATGAAATAATTGCCTATCCGCGCATCTCTAACGGGTAGCAAAGCAGTGGGAGATGACCTAAAAAACTTTCTTATAAAAATTAATTCTTAAGAAAAAAAAAAAAAGTATATACATATATCTAAAAAAAAAATATGGATATTTGAAAATTATTAATCAATTTTGAATAAAAAAAAATACTTTTTGCACTCTTTATGCAGACACAAACTGTCCATGTTTGCTAATTTTCTCGATGGTTGTTTTTTTTAAAATTAATAAATCACTTCTTGGTCCGGTTCCTCCTTATTTATGTTTTTGTATGTGTAAAGATTCCAGTTGCTCACATGACGTACCGTATTTTTTGGACTATAAGTCCCAGTTTTTGTCATAGTTTGGCCGGCGGTGCGACTTATACTCAGGAGCGACGTATGTGTGAAATGATGAACACATTAGCGTAAAATATCAAATAATATTATTGATCTCATTCACTTAAGAGACTAGACCATACTTGCCAACCTTGAGACCTCCGATTTCGGGTGTTAGGGCGGGGGGTGGGGCGTGGTTGGGGGCGTGGTTAAAAGGGGAGGAGTATATTTACAGCTAGAATTCACCAAGTCAATTATTTTATGTATATATATATATATATATATATATATATATATATATATATATATATATATATAAATACTTGACATTCAGTGAATTCTAGCTATAAATATATATTTATTTTATTATATATATATAAAAATAAGAGAAATACTTGAATTTCAGTGTTCATTTATTTACACATATACACACACACATAACACTCATCTACTCATTGTTGAGTTAAGGGTTGAATTGTCCATCCTTGTTCTATTCTCTGTCACTATTTTTCGAACCATGCTGAACACCCTCTCTGATGATGCATTGCTGTGTGAAATGCACTAGATGGCAGTATTGTCACAACATTGCTGTTTACGGCAGACAAACTGCTTTACAGTAGAGGAAAACACGTCACTCAGGTCCGCATGGAGCTGGAGGGGGCGTGGCCTCCAGCTCCGCCTGAATTTCGGGAGATTTTCGGGAGAAAATTTGTCCCGGGAGGTTTTCGGGAGAGGCGCTGAATTTCGGGAGTCTCCCGGAAAATCCAGGAGGGTTGGCAAGTATGGACTAGACGTATAAGATTTCATGGGATTTAGCGATTAGGGGTGACAGATTGTTTGGTAAACGTATAGCATGTTCTATATGTTATAGTTATTTGAATGACTCTTACCATAATATGTTAAATTAACATACCAGTTGGTTATTTATGCCTCATATAACGTACACTTATTCATCCTGTTGTTCACTATTCTTCATTTATTTTAAATTGCCTTTCAAATGTCTATTCTTGCTGTTGTCTTTTATCAAATACATTTCCCGACTTATACACATACTTGCCAACCTTGAGACCTCCGATTTCGGGAGGTGGGGTGGGGGGTGGGGGGGGCGTGGCTGGGGGCGTGGTTAAAAGGGGAGGAGTATATTTACAGCTAGAATTCACCAAGTCAGGTATTTAATATATATATATATATATATATATATATATATATATATATATATATATATATATATATATATATATATATATATATATAAGAAATACTTGACTTTCAGTGAATTCTAGCTATATATATATATATATATATATATATATATATATATATATATATATATATATATATATATATATATATATATACATATGTATTTTATTATATATCTATCTATATATATATATATATATATATATATATATATATATATATATATATATATATATATATATATATATATATATATATATATAAATAAAAGAAATACTTGAATTTCAGGGTTCATTTATTTCCACATATACACACACATAACACTCATCTACTCATTGTTGAGTTAAGGGTTGAATTGTTCATCCTTGTTCTATTCTCTGTCACTATTTTTCCAACCATGCTGATGATGCATTCTGCTTCGTCTCCAGATGTGCACTGCACTCTCTAAAAGCTGTAGATGTTATTGTCACATATGCATGTACAGTAGAGGGCAGTATTGTCCTGTTTAAGAGTGTCACAACATTGCTGTTTACGGCAGACGAACTGCTTTACGGTAGACGAAAACGTGACTGCTGTTGTTGTGTGTTGTTGCCGCGCTGGGAGGACGTTAATGAAACTGCCTAACAATAAACCCACATAAGAAACCAAGAACTCGCCCTCGATCATTCTACGGTTATAACGTGATTGGGCAGGCACGCTGTTTATATTGTGGGAAAGCGCACGTGAAAACAGGCTGTCGACACGTCACTCAGATCCGCCTGAATTTCGGGAGTTTTTCGGGAGAAAATTTGTCCCGGGAGGTTTTCGGGAGAGGCGCTGAATTTCAGGAGTCTCCCGGAAAATCCGGGAGGGTTGGCAAGTATGCTTATACATGTTTTTTTCTTTCTTTATTGTGCATTTTCGGCCGGTGCGACTTATACTCCGAAGCGACTTATACTCCGAAAAAGACGGTACTTAGCATCTTGGAAAATAATATTTCAGATATGTTGCTCCATGATCATGGAATATCTTACTTATCTTGATTACAGTACGATAGCACGTACAAATATGCATGGAAGCACATGGGACACTTTTAGTAAGAATTGCTTTAGTTATATTGTAAAACTTACAAACCTCGCTTGGAGTGAATAATTTCGAGCACCGACGCTATTTCCGGTTAAGGGCATCAAAACAGGAAGTACATTTTTAATCCGCAACACCTGCAGT
>NC_084583.2:17067500-17197500 GCF_033978685.3 Nerophis lumbriciformis | reverse complement strand
TCATTAGTTCGACACTCCAATAACGTCCACACCTGCTGAGCATAAGATAATGACTCGGGGGGGGCCCCCCCTGGTATTTGCAGGACGATTGTCTCGCAAGCCAAGCACCACCAGGAGGGCGGGAGAGCTGCGTGAAAACGGATAAAGCGTCCCCACAATGTGCGACGCGCCGCCTTCTATTCGCCGCGGCGGCGACAGGCAAGCGCCGCTCGGGCCGCCGCTCGTCAAAGACGCGACGAGCCTGTCTTCCACTGGCGGCGTCGTGGAGGAAAGGAGGGGAAGATAGCGGCATTATTGACGCCAGCTTAGGTTCTAACAATAGTCCTGCTATTCCTGTGCACTCCGGGGGAATGTAATGTACCTGCTGCATGACACCAACTGACGCTTTCACTCGCTCGCCATAAGCTTAGCCTTCTGCAACTTCTTTGTCCTCCACCAGCATTCGGGGGGACGTTTTATTTATAGTTGACATTTTTACATCCGCCGCAAAACCCCAGAGTTGTGGGAAATTTGGCGTACGTCCTCCCTATACGAATACGGAAAGCCACCGAGTGCGATCGCCACCGAGTGACCTTTGTCGTCTGGAGCGGCGGAGATTAGACGCGGCGCCGTGGCCGCCTCGTGTTTTCACCGGCCGAGCCAACTGGCGCCGGCGTTCCTCTCCCCGCAGATCCCGGTCTGCCGTCATGACAATGGCCAGCTCGTTACGACTGGCGCGTGAAAATGACGGGGGAACAACAACAACAACAACAACAACAAAAAAGGCAGAGTTTTTCCATGCGGGAAACAACACAAGCGGTCCGTTAGTTGGCTGAGTAAAATTGCTTGGGAGGAAGTTCCGTACTTACCTTTATTTGGGGGCTAAGAATGAGAATAAGATCTAGAAGTTGCAATTACGGTCGGAATTGCGTGTGAATTCCCGATGTGCACAACTCGCCAAACGCCGATACGCGTGAGTGGAAGTGAAATGCTTGAATGTCCAGGCTGAGTGGAGTGTGTGGATGTTGGAACGCTTCGAAACCGATGAGAAATGTGGGATATGGAGAGGTTTGTATATTGACCATTCATTTTCAACAGGGGGTTGCGGGGAATCCTGGTAATTCCAGATAATCAGGGAATTTTCAGAATCGAAAATAATTCTGGCTTGAATGTCCAGGGTGAGTGGAGTGTGTGGATGTTGGAATGCTTCGAAACCGATGAGAAATGTGGGATATGGAGAGGCTTGTATATTGACCATTCATTTTCAATAGGGGATGGGTGGCAGGGGGGTTCCTGGTAATTCCGGAAAATCAAGGAATTTTCAGAATCTTGCTTGAATGTCCAGGCTGAGTGGAGTGTGTGGATGTTGGACGATTCAAAACCGATAAGAAATGTGGGATATGGAGAGGTTTGTATATTGACCATTCATTTTCAACAGGGGATGGGGGGGGGGATCCTGCTAATTCCGGATAATCAGGGAATTTTCAGAATATGTCTTGGATGTCCAGGGTGAGTGGAGTGTGTGGATTTTGGAACGTTTCGAACTCGATGATAAATGTGGGATATGGAGAGGTTTGTATATTGACCATTCATTTTCAACAGGGGATCGGGTGGTGGGAATCTTGGTAATTCCGGATAATCAGGGAATTTTCAAAATCGGAAATCATGCTGGCTTGAATGTCCGGGGTGAGTGGAGTGTGTGGATGTTGGACGCTTCGAAACCGATGAGAAATGTGGGATATGGAGAGGTTTGTATATTGACCATTCATTTTCAACAGGGGTTGGGGGGGATCCTGGTAATCAGGGAATTTTCCGAAATGGGAATCATGCTGGCTTGAATGTCCAGGGTGAGTGGAATGTGTGGATTTTGGAACGCTTCGAACTCGATGAGAAATGTGGGATATGGAGAGGTTTGTATATTGACCATTAATTTTCAACATGGGATCGGGAATCCTGGTAATTCCGGATAATCAAGGAATTTTCAGAAACTGTCTTGGATGTCCAGGGTGAGTGGAGTGTGTGGATGTTGGAACGCTTCGAAACCGATGAGAAATGTGGGATATGAAGAGGTTTGTATATTGACCATTCATTTTCAACAGGGGATGGGGGGGGGAATCCTGGTAATTCCGGATAATCAGGGAATTTTCAGAATCGGGAATCATGCTGGCTTGAATGTCCAGGGTGAGTGGAGTGTGTGGATTTTGGAACGCTTCGAACTCGATGAGAAATGTGGGATATGGAGAGGTTTGTATATTGACCATTCATTTTCAACATGGGATCGGGAATACTGGTAATTCCGGATAATCAAGGAATTTTCAGAATCTGTCTTGGATGTCCAGGGTGAGTGGAGTGTGTGGATGTTGGAACGCTTCGAAACCGACGAAAAATGTGGGATATGGAGAGGTTTGTATATTGACCATTCATTTTCAACAGGGGTTGGGGGGGAATCCTGGTAATTACGGATAATCAGGGAATTTTCAGAATCTGGCTTGAATGTCCAGTGTGAGTGGAGTGTGTGGATGTTGGAACGCTTCAAAACGGATGAGAAATGTGGGATATGGAGAGGTTTGTATATTGACCATTAATTTTCAACATGGGATCGGGAATCCTGGTAATTCCGGATAATCAAGGAATTTTCAGAATCTGTCTTGGATGTCCAGGGTAAGTGGAGTGTGTGGATGTTGGAACGCTTCGAAACCGACGAAAAATGTGAGATATGGAGAGGTTTGTATATTGACCATTCATTTTCAATAGGGGATGGGTGGCAGGGGGATCCTGGTAATTCCGGAAAATCAAGGAATTTTCAGAATCTTGCTTGAATGTCCAGGCTGAGTGGAGTGTGTGGATGTTGGACGCTTCGAAACCGATGAGAAATGTGGGATATGGAGAGGTTTGTATATTGACCATTCATTTTCAACAGGGGATGGGGGGGGGGGGGGAATCCTGGTAATTCCGGATAATCAGGGAATTTTCAGAATCGGGAATCATGCTATTTTGAATGTCCAGGGTGAGTGGAATGTGTGGATTTTGGAACGCTTCGAACTCAATGATAAATGTGGGATATGGAGAGGTTTGTATATTGACCATTCATTTTCAACATGGGATCGGGAATCCTGGTAATTCCGGATAATCAAGGAATATATTGAAGGTTCTCTTCCACCACCAGCAAGTGGAGATATATTGAAGGTTCTCTTCCACCACCAGCAAGTGGAGATATATTGAAGGTTCTCTTCCACCACCAGCAAGTGGAGATATATTGAAGGTTCTCTTCCACCACCAGCAAGTGGAGATATATTGAAGGTTCTCTTCCACCACCAGCAAGTGGAGATATATTGAAGGTTCTCCTCCACCACCAGCAAGTGGAGATATATTGAAGGTTCTCTTCCACCACCAGCAAGTGGAGATATATTGAAGGTTCTCCTCCTCTCACCAGCAAGTGGAGATATATTGAAGGTTCTCTTCCACCACCAGCAAGTGGAGATATATTGAAGGTTCTCCTCCTCTCACCAGCAAGTGGAGATATATTGAAGGTTCTCTTCCACCACCAGCAAGTGGAGATATATTGAAGGTTCTCCTCCTCTCACCAGCAAGTGGAGATATATTGAAGGTTCTCTTCCACCACCAGCAAGTGGAGATATATTGAAGGTTCTCTTCCTCTCACCAGCAAGTGGAGATATATTGAAGGTTCTCCTCCTCTCACCAGCAAGTGGAGATATATTGAAGGTTCTCTTCCACCACCAGCAAGTGGAGATATATTAAAGGTTCTCCTCCTCTCACTAGCAAGTGGAGATATATTGAAGGTTCTCTTCCACCACCAGCAAGTGGAGATATATTGAAGGTTCTCTTCCACCACCAGCAAGTGGAGATATATTGAAGGTTCTCTTCCACCACCAGCAAGTGGAGATATATTGACGGTTCTCTTCCACCACCAGCAAGTGGAGATATATTGAAGGTTCTCTTCCACCACCAGCAAGTGGAGATATATTGAAGGTTCTCTTCCACCACCAGCAAGTGGAGATATATTGAAGGTTCTCCTCCTCTCACCAGCAAGTGGAGATATATTGAAGGTTCTCTTCCACCACCAGCAAGTGGAGATACATTGAAGGTTCTCTTCCACCACCAGCAAGTGGAGATATATTGAAGGTTCTCTTCCACCACCAGCAAGTGGAAATATATTGAAGGTTATCTTCCACCACCAGCAAGTGGAGATATATTGAAGGTTCTCTTCCACCACCAGCAAGTGGAGATATATTGAAGGTTCTCTTCCACCACCAGCAAGTGGAGATATATTGAAGGTTCTCTTCCTCCACCAGCAAATGGAGATATATTGAAGGTTCTCTTCCACCACCAGCAAGTGGATATATATTGAAGGTTCTCTTCCACCACCAGCAAGTGGAGATATATTGAAGGTTCTCTTCCACCACCAGCAAGTGGAGATATATTGAAGGTTCTCTTCCACCACCAGCAAGTGGAGATATATTGAAGGTTCTCTTCCACCACCAGCAAGTGGAGATATATTGAAGGTTCTCTTCCACCACCAGCAAGTGGAGATATATTGAAGGTTCTCTTCCACCACCAGCAAGTGGAGATATATTGAAGGTTCTCTTCCACCACCAGCAAGTGGAGATATATTGAAGGTTCTCTTCCACCACCAGCAAGTGGAGATATATTGAAGGTTCTCTTCCACCACCAGCAAGTGGAGATATATTGAAGGTTCTCTTCCACCACCAGCAAGTGGAGATATATTGAAGGTTCTCCTCCACCACCAGCAAGTGGAGATATATTGAAGGTTCTCTTCCACCACCAGCAAGTGGAGATATATTGAAGGTTCTCTTCCACCACCAGCAAGTGGAGATATATTGAAGGTTCTCTTCCACCACCAGCAAGTGGAGATATATTGAAGGTTCTCTTCCACCACCAGCAAGTGGAGATATATTGACGGTTCTCTTCCACCACCAGCAAGTGGAGGTATATTGAAGGTTATCTTCCACCACCAGCAAGTGGAGATATATTGAAGGTTCTCTTCCACCACCAGCAAGTGGAGATATATTGAAGGTTCTCTTCCACCACCAGCAAGTGGAGATATATTGAAGGTTCTCTTCCACCACCAGCAAGTGGAGATATATTGACGGTTCTCTTCCACCACCAGCAAGTGGAGATATATTGAAGGTTCTCTTCCACCACCAGCAAGTGGAGATATATTGAATGTTCTCTTCCACCACCAGCAAGTGGAGATATATTGAAGGTTCTCTTCCACCACCAGCAAGTGGAGATATATTGAAGGTTCTCCTCCTCTCACCAGCAAGTGGAGATATATTGAAGGTTCTCTTTCCCCACCAGCAAGTGGAGATATATTGAAGGTTCTCTTCCACCACCAGCAAGTGGAGATATATTGAAGGTTCTCTTCCACCACCAGCAAGTGGAGATATATTGAAGGTTCTCTTCCACCACCAGCAAGTGGAGATATATTGAAGGTTCTCTTCCACCACCAGCAAGTGGATATATATTGAAGGTTCTCCTCCTCTCACCAGCAAGTGGAGATATATTGAAGGTTCTCTTCCACCACCAGCAAGTGGAGATATATTGAAGGTTCTCTTCCACCACCAGCAAGTGGATATATATTGAAGGTTTTTTTCCACCACCAGCAAGTGGAGATATATTGAAGGTTCTCTTCCACCACCAGCAAGTGGAGATTTATTGAAGGTTCTCTTCCACCACCAGCAAGTGGAGATACATTGAAGGTTCTCTTCCACCACCAGCAAGTGGAGATATATTGAAGGTTCTCTTCCACCACCAGCAAGTGGAGATATATTGAAGGTTCTCTTCCACCACCAGCAAGTGGAGATATATTGAAGGTTCTCTTCCACCACCAGCAAGTGGAGATATATTGAAGGTTCTCTTCCACCACCAGCAAGTGGAGATATATTGAAGGTTCTCTTCCACCACCAGCAAGTGGAGATATATTGAAGGTTCTCTTCCACCACCAGCAAGTGGAGATATATTGAAGGTTCTCTTCCACCACCAGCAAGTGGATATATATTGAAGGTTCTCTTCCACCACCAGTAAGTGGAGATATATTGAAAGTTCTCTTCCACCACCAGCAAGTGGAGATATATTGAAGGTTCTCTTCCACCACCAGCAAGTGGAGATATATTGAAGGTTCTCTTCCACCACCAGTAAGTGGAGATATATTGAAGGTTCTCTTTCATCCACAGCAGCTGAGAGATTCAACAAATGGAAGCGTTGTGCTGTAATTGATGCATTAATTGATGCTTCTGTTTGGGTGTCGTCGGCCTCCGAAAGCAACTTCTTGCCTTTTCCTCCTCGCCGCGCCGACTCAGCATAAACGGGTTTGTCCTTGTTCGTGGAAAAAAAAGGCTGTGATCGATTCGATTCTTAGGGGTAACGATTCGATTCCAAAGGATTCTGGACTGAAAAGCGATACTTTTGAACAACATTGTATGTCAGGTCTATGATCAACTGCATTCCTCCATAAAGTAGATAAACACCTTTCTATATTACTTCAATTAAATCTGGGTTTGTTCAATAAAACTCCACCCAAACATCGAATAAAGTAATAAATAATAATAATATTTAATTTCATTTGTAACGCACTTTACATTTGTTAAAATCTCAAAGTGCTACAAAGTATAAAAAATAAATAAAACATAAATAAGTAATAATCATTTTAAAAAAAATAAAATAAAAAAAAGTTAGAATATCCATCCATGCATCCATTTTCTACCGCTTGTCCCTTTTGGGGGGTCGCTGGAACGTATCTCAGCTACAATCGGGCGGAAGGCGGGGTACATCCTGGACAAGTCGCCACCTCATCGCAGAAGTTAGAATATAACAATAGAAAATTAAAAATACAAATGAAAACATGAAAAACACTATATAAACACTAGATAAACACTATATAAACACTAGATAAACACTAGATAAACATTATATAAACACTAGATAAACATTAAATAAACACTATATAAACACTAGATAAACACTAGATAAACACTATATAAACACTAGATAAACACTATATAAACACTAGATAAACACTAGATAAACACTATATAAACACTAGATAAACATTAAATAAACACTATATAAACACTAGATAAACACTACATAAACAATATATAATTATTAGATAAACACTAGATACACACTATATAAACACTAGATAAACACTAAATAAACAATATATAAACACTAGATAAACACTAGATAAACACTAGATAAACACTAGATAAACAATATATAAACACTATATAAACACTAGATAAACAATATATAAACACTAGATAAACACTAGATAAACACTAGATAAATACTAGATAAACACTATACAAACACTAGATAAACACTATACAAACACTAGATAAACACTATATAAACACTAGATAAACATTAAATAAACACTATATAAACACTAGATAAACACTACATAAACAATATATAATTATTAGATAAACACTAGATACACACTATATAAACACTAGATAAACACTAAATAAACAATATATAAACACTAGATAAACACTAGATAAACACTAGATAAACACTAGATAAACAATATATAAACACTATATAAACACTAGATAAACAATATATAAACACTAGATAAACACTAGATAAATACTAGATAAACACTATATAAACACTAGATAAACACTATACAAACATTAGATAAACACTATATAAACACTAGATAAACATTAGATAAACACTATATAAACACTAGATAAACACTAGATAAACACTATATAAACACTAGATAAACACTAGATTAATTCTAGATAAACATTAGATAAACACTATATAAACACTAGATAAACACTATATAAACATTAGATAAACACTATATAAACACTAGATAAACATTAGATAAACACTATATAAACACTAGATAAACACTAGATAAACACTATATAAATTCTAGATAAACATTAGATAAACACTATATAAACACTAGATAAACACTATATAAACATTAGATAAACACTATATAAACACTAGATAAACACTAGATAAACACTAGATAAACACTAGATAAAACAGAAACAAAGATGAAAATAGAAATAAAAACATGAAAAACACTAGATAAATACTAGATAAACACTAGATAAACACTAGATAAATACTAGATAAACACTAGATAAAACAGAAACAAAGATGAAAATAGAAATAAAAACATGAAAAACACTAGATAAATACTAGATAAACACTAGATAAACACTAGATAAATACTAGATAAACACTAGATAAAACAGAAACAAAGATGAAAATAGAAATAAAAACATGAAAAACACTAGATAAATACTAGATAAACACTAGATAAACACTAGATAAATACTAGATAAACACTAGATAAAACAGAAACAAAGATGAAAATAGAAATAAAAACATGAAAAACACTAGATAAACACTTGATAAAACAGAAACAAAGATGTAAATAGAAATAAAAACATGAAAAACACTAGATAAATACTAGATAAACACTAGATAAACACTAGATAAATACTAGATAAACACTAGATAAAACAGAAACAAAGATGAAAATAGAAATAAAAACATGAAAAACACTAGATAAATACTAGATAAAACAGAAACAAAGATAAATATTTTTTTAGAAATACAAGAACACACACACACACACACGCACGCACGCGCGCACACACACACAGACACACACACACACACACACGTCAAGTCACACGGTCCATTATTTTGCATGATTACAGCATTCACCCCTTCACTTCTGGCCATTAATGATTCATTATTTATTGTTCAGTATATTTGTTAAGTTGTGAGGTTTTAATAATATTCACCGTAACGTGCTTCATGTCAACATACTGCCACCGTAAACCGTGTTCCGTGTTCAGCGGTACCTCGGGATACGAGTTTAATTGGTTCCGTGTCGCAGCTCGTACTGCGGAACAGAATCCCTTCTTGAAGTGAAGTGAAGTCTCCAAAACGGCACAACTTGAACACGTGACATTGCTGTCAAAAAGAAAAACAAAATGTTTTTGTATAAAACAATACAACATACTGATAGCTGATTCTGTGTCAAACACACCATCAGCAGCTTCTCCATAATGTTATGTATACATGTCCGCTTTTTTAGAAATGATTTTATTGTTGTCTGCTGATGTTATTGTCAGTTTGGCGCAGACTGGCTTTGACACCCTAAACTGCGTCGTCTTTTTGATGATTGTTTTCTTTAATTCAATGGATGCCATCCGCTTCGTCTTCTCAGCGCTGGCCTTCACACTTGATTGATTGAAAGATTTGGATATAGAGATGAAAAAAGACTTATAACCAGAATACAGCACTGAACTGGCCAGAATACAGTTTTGAAAAACAACAATAATGAGGAATAAGATGAAGATAACCTTAAATCATTTTAGATTAATTTGAGGATTTGTCCAGGAATGTATTGAAGATTCATGCCTCCATAAAGTTATCAAATATTCCCATTTTGACCCTTTGGAGGCAACCATTTGATGAGTTTATAATGCTGAGTTGAAGGTGATGTCCATTCTTGCAACACTTGGTCAATAAGAAGAAATTAGATTTGATTTCATTGATTTAATTTGCAAAAGTTTAGTTTACTTTATAATTAAAGACCACTGATGCCATGGTAACGACAGAAATGTTTGGAGGTGGGAGGGGCCTATCCCCAGGTGCTTGTCTTTGGAGGTGGGAGGGGCCTGTGGCAGTCACACAAAAGAGATACGTGTAGACTGCAATATGACGCCAGTAAACAACACCAAAGCTTTAAATGTTCCGTTGAAAATAAAGAAAATTACACGATCAAAAATTGTGGGGGGTGGGGGGTGCGGGGGAATGGAATTTATTTTTATTTATTTTATTTTTTATTTTTTGTCATAAAAAAATACAATCATGTGTGCTTACGGACTGTATCCCTTGCAGACTATATTGCTATATAATGTAGGAACCACAATATTAATAACAGAAAGAAACAACCCTTTTGTGTGAATGAGTATAAATGTAAATAATTGTAAGTGTATCTTGTGTTTTTTATGTTGATTTAATAAAAAATAAAAAATAAAAATAAAATATATATATATACTGTATATATATATATATTTTTTGGCATAAAAAAATACAATCATGTGTGCTTACGGACTGTATCCCTTGCAGACTGTATTGATATATAATGTAGGAACCACAATATTAATAACAGAAAGAAACAACCCTTTTGTGTGAATGAGTGTAAATGTAAATAATTGTAAGTGTATCTTGTGTTTTTTATGTTGATTTAATAAAAATAAAAATAAAATACATATATATATACTGTATATATATATATATTTTTTGGCATAAAAAAATACAATCATGTGTGCTTACGGACTGTATCCCTTGCAGACTGTATTGATATATATTGATAAATTGTCATGTCTGTATTATCATGTTTTGTTTTAAGTCATGTTTTGTTTAGTTTCTGTCTTTTCACTCCCTTGTCTGGTCACCATAGCAACCATTAGTTTTCACCTGTCACATCACGCACCTGTTTCACGTTTTGAGTCACGCACCTGCTTTCACTAATCATGTCCATAGTATTTAAGTTCATTCATTTTCTGTTGTTCGGCCTGACGACCTCACACCACATTTATGCTCTGTCCATTGTTTCATGGCCATGTTCACGCTGCTCCTTTTTTGTCCAAGCCAAGTAAGTTTTTGTTCCATGTTTATAATCTTTTTGTTTTTCATAGTTTATTCTCCGCCACTTTGCGTGCTTTTCATTTGTACTTTTTGCTATAGTCTTTTGGTTTCATAGTTTATTATCCGCCACTGTGCGCGCTTTCATTTATCCCTTTTTTTTGATATATTAAATTGATATATTAAAACCCGCCATGTACCTTAATTCCCGTCTCGCCCGTGCCAACTTTCCGTTGCACCCCGGAAAAGCAAACTCCCAAGATCAAGTCCTGACATAAATAATGTAGGAACCACAATATTAATAACAGAAAGAAACAACCCTTTTGTGTGAATGAGTGTAAATGTAAATAATTGTAAGTGTATCTTGTGTTTTTTATGTTGATTTAATAAAAATAAAAAATAAAAATAAAATATATATATATACTGTATATATATATATTTTTTTTGGCATAAAAAAATACAATCATGTGTGCTTACGGACTGTATCCCTTGCAGACTGTATTGATATATATTGATGTATAATGTAGGAACCACAATATTAATAACAGAAAGAAACAACCCTTTTGTGTGAATGAGTGTAAATGTAAATAATTGTAAGTGTATCTTGTGTTTTTTATGTTGATTTAATAAAAAAATAAAAAACAAAATAAAATATATATATATACTGTATATATATATATTTTTTTTTTGGCATAAAAAAATACAATCATGTGTGCTTACGGACTGTATCCCTTGCAGACTGTATTGATATATATTGATATATAATGTAGGAACCACAATATTAATAACAGAAAGAAACAACCCTTTTGTGTGAATGAGTGTAAATGTAAATAATTGTAAGTGTATCTTGTGTTTTTTATGTTGATTTAATAAAAATAAGAAATAAAAAAAAAATATATATATATACTGTATATATATATATAATTTTTGGCATAAAAAAATACAATCATGTGTGCTTACGGACTGTATCCCTTGCAGACTGTATTGATATATATTGATATATAATGTTCAAGGTTCAAGGTTCAAGGTTCATGGTTCAACTTTATTGTCCCCGCGGGGAAATTTGTCTTGGGCACAGTGCATCATTGCTTTCTTAACATACCCAAAAACAACAGAAGAAAAACACAAGCACAGACACAACCACAACCATACAACTAACATTTAAACATCAGAACATGGAGCTTGATAGACATAGGTGGCACTTTGATGTAGGCATAAAATCTACAGTATGGAGATAAAGATAAAGTACCAATGTGCATTGCACTAGAGCTCATGGATAAAGTGCTGTGTGCTAAAGTGCTTAGTTCTAAAGTGCTATGTGCTAAAGCGCTGTGTGCTAAAAAAAAAGTGCTAAACTATGTATTAAAATTCTATTGCACATTGTTGGTCAGCTTAATGGAGGCTGGGACAAATGATAATTTAAGGCGGTTAAATTTGCATAGTGGGACCCGGAGTCTTCTCCCTGATGGCAGGGTTCCATATTGTAGGAACCACAATATTAATAACAGAAAGAAACAACCCTTTTGTGTGAATGAGTGTAAATGTAAATAATTGTAAGTGTATCTTGTGTTTTTTATGTTGATTTAATAAAAATAAAAAATAAAAATAAAATATATATATATACTGTATATATATATTTTTTTTTTTGGCATAAAAAAATACAATCATGTGTGCTTACGGACTGTATCCCTTGCAGACTGTATTGAAGTGAAGTGAAGTGAATTATATTTATATAGCGCTTTTTCTCAAGTGACTCAAAGCGCTTTACATAGTGAAACCCAATATCTAAGTTACATTTTTAAACCAGTGTGGGTGGCACTGGGAGCAGGTGGGTAAAGTGTCTTGCCCAAGGACACAACGGCAGTGACTAGGATGGCGGAAGCGGGGATCGAACCTGCAACCCTCAAGTTGATGGCACGGCCGCTCTACCAACCGAGCTATACCGCCCCGTATTGATATATATTGATATATAATGTAGGAACCACAATATTAATAACAGAAAGAAACAACACTTTTGTGTGAATGAGTGTAAATGTAAATAATTGTAAGTGTATCCTGTGTTTTTTATGTTGATTTAATAAAAAAAATAAAAATAAAATAAAAAATATATATATACTGTATATATACATATATATTTTTTTTTTGTCATAAAAAAATACAATCATGTGATGTGTGCTTACGGACTGTATCCCTGCAGACTGTATTGATATATATTGATATATAATGTAGGAAGCAGAATATTAATAACAGAAAGAAACAACCCTTTTGTGTGAATGAGTGTAAATGTAAATAATTGTAAGTGTATCTTGTGTTTTTTTATGTTGATTTAATAAAAATAGAAAATAAAAATAAAAAATATATATATACTGTATATATATATTTTTTTTTTGGCATAAAAAAATACAATCATGTGTGCTTACGGACTGTATCCCTTGCAGACTATATTGATATATATTTATATATAATGTAGGAAGCAGAATATTAATAACAGAAAGAAACAACCCTTTTGTGTGAATGAGTGTAAATGGGGGAGGGAGGTTTTTTGCGTTGGTGCACTAATTGTACGTGTATCTTGTGTTTTTTATGTTGATTTAATAAAAAAAAAAAAATTACATTAAAAAAAAGAAGTTTTTTTTCATTTCTTGTGCGGCCCGGTACCAATTGATTCACGGACCGGTACCGGTGGTTGGGGACCACTGATGTAGACCACAAGGAAGTATTTTACTTTTAGAAAAAAATAAAATATGACTCCTTTAATGCGCCTTATAACCCAGTGCGCCTTTTTGAATGAAAATAGACCCGCTCACCGGCGGTGCGCCCTATGGTACGGAAAAATACGGTAACATTTTTTGATGTCCAGTACATGCTGAGGACCAATGAATGTGATGAGGGAATGACATTGTGCATTTAATAACAATAATATCGTTATTGTTTGCTTTGGGTTTTTTTTTTTGCAGCCACTTTTCCCACTCCATGTCGAGTCAGTGAACGCACCACCTGCAATCAAACCATGCTAACATTTTAAGTGGCAGTGCTTTGTTTTTTTTGAAAGAGCACAAAACAACAGTTAGATTAAACTTTTTTTTAGATCTCTTACACACAAAAACAAAAACAACCATTTTTTGTTCGTTTATGATGGTTCTCTGGCAATATTGAAGCTTAGGATTGTTTGGAGTGAAATGAAAGCCAGCATGAATATGCAAATACGGAGTCTTATTGCTCGGCAGCAGAAACCAACATTTACCTGCATGCTAAACAAAAGTGTGTGATGTAGTGAGGGAGACGTTCAAGCCCTTCAGACTGCAGAAGACGACTCCTGGCTCTCAGGCGGCCTTCTGAGGGATCCTCCTTTTTTACTTTGCACCTTCAACAACGCCCCGTTCTTTTCCACCAGGCTTCTTCTGGGAAGGAAACACACAAACACACAAACACACACCAGAACTCATGAAGACATTTTATTTCCCGCTCCCCAAAACCCATTGCAATGGCATTTTGCATATTTATTTATAGTCTTGTTTCAGATTCACAAGTCTTGTTTTGCATGAAGCGTCGCCCCCCCCCCCCAAAAAAAAAAAAAAAAAAAGCTGCTGATAACTTCATCTGCTTCCTCTTGTTGTGCTGCAGAAGATAACGCGTCAAGTTTGAGAGCGGCGCAGTTTTGTTGTTAGTAGTTGTCGCTGCCTCTTTACCGTAATGACTAGTATAGAGGCGCACTGCAAACGTAAAAAAAGATGCACTTCTACTGGGTATTGTGGCCAAACAGCTCCATTTTTGTTCCATCTGACATCACATGGACAAAGATAAGACCTTCTGGAGGAAAGATGGAACAAAAAGTGAGCTGTTTGGCCACAATACCCAGCAATATGTTTGGAGGAGAAAAGGTGAGGCCTTTAATCGCAGGAACACCATGCCTACTGTCAAGTATGGTGGTGGTAATGTTATGCTCTGGGCCTGTTTTGCTGCCAATGGAACTGCTGCTTTAAATGGGACAATGAAAAAGGAGGACTTGTTTCTTCATTCTAGCCTGATTTAGCCATTCCTTTTTGTCACATTCCTCAATGAGCAGCACCTCGGGACACGCCCACGGCCGCCCCTCTCCCGCACGCGTCACTCCACCGGCTGCGATCAATCTGAAATCTGCGCACCTGTCGGTGATGATCTTCCTGGTCTTCTTAAGCCTGCACAACCTGCCATCCCTCGCCGGAATATAGTTTCTCGACGGTGATCCTGTTTTCCTTCCGTTGCCCTGGATCTCGACCGCCTCCCTCCTTCCACGACTCCTCGCTCGCCCCCGGACTCTGACGTCTCTCACGGATCTCGGACCCCCTTTTGCCTTGCCCTCTTTGGATGTGTCTGCTTCCTCATCCAACATCACGGTAATACACAACAGGTAACTACACACATAGTCTAACACCACTCACTCTTGGGTTTTGTCACACACTCCATTTCCATAATTTAGTTTGTATTATTATTATTGTATATATTAGCTATATATCTAATAAATAATCTTGGAACTATACCATCCCCTGGTGTCTGTTGCCGTCATCTCCCCTTAGTAAACATAACACATTTACCATTTTTGGGGTCATTGTCCTGTTGGAACACCCAACTGCGCCCAAGACCCAACCTCCGGGCTGATGATTTTAACTTGTCCTGAACATTTTGGAGCTAATCCTCCTTTTTCATTGTCCCATTTAAAGCACATGTTCCATTGGCAGCAAAACAGGCCCAGAGCATAATACTACCACCACCATGCTTGACGGTAGGCATTGTGTTCCTGGGATTAAAGGCCTCACCTTTTCTCCTCCAAACATATTGCTGGCTATTGTGGCCAATTTGTGTTCCATCTGACATCACATGGACAAAGATAAGACCTTCTGGAGGAAAGACGGAACAAAAAGTGAGCTGTTTGGCCACAATACCCAGCAATATGTTTGGAGGAGAAAAGGTGAGGCCTTTAATCGCAGGAACACCAGCCCTACCGTCAAGCATGGTGGTGGTAGTATTATGCTCTGGGCCTGTTTTGCTGCCAATGGAACTGCTGCTTTAAATGGGGACAATGAAAAAGGAGGACTTGTTTCTTCAGCATTGTCCACACAGGACTTTGAGAAGGCCATTCTAAAACCTTCATTCTAGCCTGATTTAGCCATTCCTTTTGTCACAGCCCAATCAATGAGCAGCACCTCGGGACACGCCCACGGCCGCTCCTCTCCCGCACACATCACCTTACCGGCTGCAATCAATCTGAAATCCGCGCACCTGTCGGTGATGATCTTCCTGGTCTTCTTAAGCCTGCACAACCTGCCATCCCTCGCCGGAATATAGTTTCTCGACGGTGAATTTGTTTTCCTTCCGTTGCCCTGGATCTCGACCGCCTCCCTCGTTCCTCGACTCCTCGCTCGCCCCCGGACTCTGATGTCTCTCACGGATCTCGGACCCTTTTTTGCCTTGCCCTCTTTGGATGTGTCTGCTTCCTCATCCAACATCACGGTAATACACAACAGGTAACTACACACATAGTCTAACACCACTCACTCTTGGGTTTTGTCACACACTCCATTTCTTTAGTTTAGTTTGTATTGTTTTGTATTATTATTATTGTATATATTAGCTATATATATAATAAATAATCTTAGAACTATAATTTCCTCTGGTGTCTGTTGCCGTCATCTCCCCTTAGTAAACATAACACCTTTACCACTTTTGAGGTGTGTTTGGGGTCATTGTCCTGTTGGAACACCCAACTGTGCCCAAGACCCAACCTCTGGGCTGATGATTTTAATTTGGAGCTAATCCTCCTTTTTCATTGTCCCATTTAAAGCACACGTTCCATTGGCAGCAAAACAGGCCCAGAGCATAATACTACCACCACCATGCTTGACGGTAGGTATTGTGTTCCTGGGATTAAAGGCCTCACCTTTTCTCCTCCAAACATATTGCTGGCTATTGTGGCCAATTTGTGTTCCATCTGACATCACATGGACAAAGATAAGACCTTCTGGAGGAAAGACGGAACAAAAAGTGAGCTGTTTGGCCACAATACCCAGCAATATGTTTGGAGGAGAAAAGGTGAGGCCTTTAATTGCAGGAACACCATGCCTACCGTCAAGCATGGTGGTGGTAGTATTATGCTCTGGGCCTGTTTTGCTGCCAATGGAACTGCTGCTTTAAATGGGGACAATGAAAAAGGAGGACTTGTTTCTTCAGCATTGTCCACACAGGACTTTGAGAAGGCCATTCTAAAACCTTCATTCTAGCCTGATTTAGCCATTCCTTTTGTCACAGCCCAATCAATGAGCAGCACCTCGGGACACGCCCACGGCCGCTCCTCTCCCGCACACATCACCTTACCGGCTGCAATCAATCTGAAATCCGCGCACCTGTCGGTGATGATCTTCCTGGTCTTCTTAAGCCTGCACAACCTGCCATCCCTCGCCGGAATATAGTTTCTCGACGGTGAATTTGTTTTCCTTCCGTTGCCCTGGATCTCGACCGCCTCCCTCGTTCCTCGACTCCTCGCTCGCCCCCGGACTCTGATGTCTCTCACGGATCTCGGACCCTTTTTTGCCTTGCCCTCTTTGGATGTGTCTGCTTCCTCATCCAACATCACGGTAATACACAACAGGTAACTACACACATAGTCTAACACCACTCACTCTTGGGTTTTGTCACACACTCCATTTCTTTAGTTTAGTTTGTATTGTTTTGTATTATTATTATTGTATATATTAGCTATATATATAATAAATAATCTTAGAACTATAATTTCCTCTGGTGTCTGTTGCCGTCATCTCCCCTTAGTAAACATAACACCTTTACCACTTTTGAGGTGTGTTTGGGGTCATTGTCCTGTTGGATCACCCAACTGTGCCCAAGACCCAACCTCTGGGCTGATGATTTTAATTTGGAGCTAATCCTCCTTTTTCATTGTCCCATTTAAAGCACACGCTCCATTGGCAGCAAAACAGGCCCAGAGCATAATACTACCACCACCATGCTTGACGGTAGGCATTGTGTTCCTGGGATTAAAGGCCTCACCTTTTCTCCTCCAAACATATTGCTGGGTATTGTGGCCAATTTGTGTTCCATCTGACATCACATGGACAAAGATAAGGAGGGAAGTTCTGTGTATGAGCCGAGTGTTTTCTGAGGTGGAACAAGTTTGAGCGCCGCTCCTTTAAATGAATCAATATTTCGTCTAATAAAACTATAATTGTTTAATTAATTAAATATCCAAATTCGACATTTATTTTGATGTTTTCAGCCTTTAGTTAGGGTGGACCAGTCAAAATTAGGCGTTAATTATTTCACGGATTGTATGAAATATGAATTAGATCGTCTGAGCTCATCATAGTTCACCCTAAATATTACAGTGGTGAACTTTTTGTAGGGCTTCCTATCATGTGGCGTATTAGCTGGCATCAGCAAGACTGAGCGTGTCCAATTTGCATTTCAGGAAAGAAACTCGACCGGAATATTAATTTGAAGGACAATTTCCTTTTTGTTGTTGTTGCAATCCCTTCTCAATGCTGGGCTTTATTTTATTTCTTTTTTTTGTTTCACCCTTTTCCCCTCATTGTGTCATCTACATCCATTCATGTTGCAATCGTCTACATCCATTCATATTTCATGACCTAAGTGGCGACGCATTAGAACTCTCACATAAATCTGAGAAGAAGTTGTTAGTGAACAGGACATCATGCAGTCGGCTGCTGGTACCAAACTGAATATGAGAACACTTCACTCCCAGGGGTCCTTCAGTGTGTTACATTTTTATTTTTTATTTTTATTTTTTTTTTTCGGCTGCTGAAAAATAAAAAAACTCAAAAATAAGACAATGTCCTCCTGAGAACCGGGCTTTCTGCTCCGCCGCTCCCAGTCTGTGGAACGCTCTCCCTGACCACCTGAGGGCACCACAGACTGTGGATGCTTTTAAAAAAGGCTTAAAAACCCTTCTTTTTAAAAAAAAACAACCTTTTTTTAGATATATGCATACTAGTTTTAGCTATTTTGCTGTTCTAGTTTTTCTTTTTATTTATTTTTTTTATATCTTTTTATTTTTATTTTTTTTAATACACTGTAGCACTTTGAGGTTGTTTACTCAATGTAAAGTGCTTTTTACAAATAAAATATATTATTATTATTATTATTATTATTATTAGTTCACTCCCAGGGGTCCTTCGATGCGTTACAATTTTTATTTTTTTATTTTATTTTTTTTTGGCTGCTAAAAAATAAAAAAAACCCTCAAAAATAAGACAACGTCCTCCTGAGAACCAGCGTCCACTGCAGTGGACGTTCCTTTGGGACGGCGTGGGCTGAGGGTTCCCGGTTCGATCCCCACCTCCTACCGACCTCCTCACGTCCGTTGTGTCCTTGAGCGAGACACTTCACCTTTGGGTGGTGGTTAGGACTCAGCATCAAGGGGTTATAATTGGGGGTTAAATCACCAAAAATGATTCCTGGGCACAGGGTGTGAAGTGAAGTGAATCATATTTATATAGCGCTTTTTCTCTAGTGACTCAAAGCGCTTTACAAAGTGAAACCCGTCTCCGCTCGGGATGGTCTCCTGCTGGTCCCACTATGGACTGGACTCTCACAATATTATGTTAGATCCACTATGAACTAGACTCTCACTATTATGTTAGATCCACTATGAACTAGACTCTCACTATTATGTTAGATCCACTATGGACTGGACTCTCACTATTATGTTAGATCCACTATGAACTGGACTCTCTCACTATTATGTTAGATCCACTATGAACTAGACTCTCACTATTATGTTAGATCCACTATGAACTAGACTCTCACTATTATGTTAGATCCACTATGGACTGGACTCTCACTATTATGTTAGATCTACTATGGACTGGACTCTCACTATTATGTTAGATCCACTATGGACTGGACTCTCACAATATTATGTTAGATCCACTATGAACTAGACTCTCACTATTATGTTAGATCCACTATGAACTAGACTCTCACTATTATGTTAGATCCACTATGGACTGGACTCTCACAATATTATGTTAGATCCACTATGAACTAGACTCTCACTATTATGTTAGATCCACTATGAACTAGACTCTCACTATTATGTTAGATCCACTATGGACTGGACTCTCACAATATTATGTTAGATCCACTATGAACTAGACTCTCACTATTATGTTAGATCCACTATGAACTAGACTCTCACTATTATGTTAGATCCACTATGGACTGGACTCTCACAATATTATGTTAGATCCACTATGAACTAGACTCTCACTATTATGTTAGATCCACTATGAACTAGACTCTCACTATTATGTTAGATCCACTATGAACTAGACTCTCACTATTATGTTAGATCCACTATGGACTGGACTCTCACTATTATGTTAGATCCACTATGGACTGGACTCTCTCACTATTATGTTAGATCCACTATGGACTGGACTCTCACACTATTTTGTTAGATCCACTATGGACTGGACTCTCACTATTATGTTAGATCCACTATGGACTGGACTCTCTCACTATTATGTTAGATCCACTATGGACTGGACTCTGTGTGACAATCATTGCTACTTAACTTAACTTAACTTACCTTGCATGTCAGCAGTGTAAATAGTGTCTCTGAGTACCTTGAAGGTAGAAAAGTATATTCTATTTGTGCAAAAAGCACACATGTCCACTAGAGAGGACGTATTTAGCGCCTAAAGCTCTGGCGTCTATTTGGAGTGAAGTAAACACGGCATCTCAATCTGTGTCAGCCCGCGCTTGGAAGACGTGGCGGCGTGTTTGCGCCGTATAGAAGTGGCACCTCCGAGCTGCATGACTTGTGCGGCGGCGACGACGACAACAACGGTCATGCTACAGACGGAGAGGGGGTGGGGTGACGGGGTGTCATTTGTCAGTGCTCTCATTCGGGGTTCAAACGTAGTCTTTGTCTCATGCAACACCTTTTATTTTGGGAACTGAGAAATCTGTTCAGGGGCCCTAACATTTCTTTCCCAACTGTCAGGGTGTCACTTTGTCACGGGGGAGGAGACCAGCTCCCACCCCCAGTCCGTCTGTATGTTGTGAGGCTATGTGCTGTAAACATGCAAGGTGCGCGTGTGTGCCAGGTGCCAGGAACTTTCTAGTCCAATAACAGTCTCCAGACTTTTCAGGGTTTGGGTTCGACTCAACAGTTCTAAAATGCGTTTGCTAGTTAGACCTACATGAGTGTCAACATAAAGTCACTTACAAGACGTTATTGGCACATAGTAGTAAAATACAGTAGTGTAGTAGACCTAAGTATCCATTAAGTACCACCATAATGACATTAAATACAGTAGTGTAGTAGACCTAAGTATTCAATAAGTACCACCATAATGACAACATTAACATACAGTTGTGTAGTAGACCTAAGTATTCATTAAGTACCACCATAATGACAACATTAACATACAGTAGTGTAGTAGACCTAAAAATTCATTAAGTACCACCATAATGACATTAAATACAGTAGTGTAGTAGACCTAAGTATTCATTAAGTACCACCATGATGACAACATTAACATACAGTAGTGTAGTAGACCTAAGTATTCATTAAGTACCACCATAATGACAACATTAAATACAGTAGTGTAGTAGACCTAAGTATTCATTAAGTCCCACCATAATGACAACATTAAATACAGTAGCATAGTAGACCTAAGTATTCATTAAGTACCACCATAATGACAACATTATCATACAGTAGTGTAGTAGACCTAAGTATTCATTAAGTACCACCATAATGACAACATTAAATACAGTAGTGTAGTAGACCTAAGTATTCATTAAGTACCACCATAATGACATTAAATACAGTAGTGTAGTAGACCTAAGTATTCATTAAGTACCACCATAATGACAACATTAAATACAGTAGTGTAGTACACCTAAGTATTCATTAAGTCCCACCATAATGACAACATGAAATACAGTAGCATAGTAGACCTAAGTATTCATTAAGTACCACCAAAATGACAACATTAAATACAGTAGTGTAGTAGACCTAAGTATTCAATAAGTACCACCATAATGACAACATTAAATACAGTAGTGTAGTAGACCTAAGTATTCATTAAGTACCACCATAATGACATTAAATACAGTAGTGTAGTAGACCTAAGTATTCATTAAGTACCACCACAATGACAACATTAAATACAGTAGTGTAGTAGACCTAAGTATTCATTAAGTACCACCATAATGACAACATTAAATACAGTAGTGTAGTAGACCTAAGTATTCATTAAGTACCACCATAATGACAACATTAAATACAGTAGTGTAGTAGACCTAAGTATTCATTAAGTACCACCATAATGACAACATTAAATACAGTAGTGTAGTAGACCTAAGTATTCATTAAGTGCCACCATAATGACAACATTAAATACAGTAGCATAGTAGACCTAAGTATTCATTAAGTACCACCATAATGACAACATTAACATACAGTATTGTAGTAGACCTAAGTATTCATTAAGTACCACCATTATGACATTAAATACAGTAGTGTAGTAGACCTAAGTATTCATTAAGTACCGCCATAATGACATTAAATACAGTAGTGTAGTAGACCTAAGTATTCATTAAGTACCACCATAATGACAACATTAAATACAGTAGTGTAGTAGACCTAAGTATTCATTAAGTACCACCATAATGACAACATTAAATACAGTAGTGTAGTAGACCTAAGTATTCATTAAGTACCACCATAATGACAACATTAAATACAGTAATGTAGTAGACCTAAGTATTCATTAAGTACCACCATAATGACAACATTAAATACAGTAGCGTAGTAGACCTAAGTATTCATTAAGTGCCACCACAATGACAACATTAAATACAGTAGCATAGTAGACCTAAGTATTCATTAAGTACCACCATAATGACAACATTAACATACAGTATTGTAGTAGACCTAAGTATTCATTAAGTACCACCATAATGACATTAAATACAGTAGTGTAGTATGGGTTGTACTTGTATAGCGCTTTTCTACCTTCAAGGTACTCAAAGCGCTTTGACACTACTTCCACATTTACCCATTCACACACACATTCACACACTGATGGAGGGAGCTGCCATGCAAGGCGCTAACCAGCACCCATCAGGAGCAAGGGTGAAGTGTCTTGCTCAGGACACAACGGACATGACGAGGTTGGTACTAGGTGGGGATTGAACCAGGGACCCTCGGGTCGCGCACGGCCATTCTTCCACTGCGCCACGCCGTAGTAGTAGACCTAAGTATTCATTAAGTACCACCATAATGACAACATTAAATACAGTAGTGTAGTAGACCTAAGTATTCATTAAGTACCACCATAATGACATTAAATACAGTAGTGTAGTAGACCTAAGTATTCATTAAGTACCACCATAATGACAACATTAAATACAGTAGTGTAGTACACCTAAGTATTCATTAAGTCCCACCATAATGACAACATTAAATACAGTAGCATAGTAGACCTAAGTATTCATTAAGTACCACCAAAATGACAACATTAAATACAGTAGTGTAGTAGACCTAAGACATCATTAAGTACCACCATAATGACAACATTAAATACAGTAGCATAGTAGACATAAGTATTCATTAAGTACCACCATGATGACAACATTAAATACAGTAGCGTAGTAGACCTAAGTATTCATTAAGTCCCACCATAATGACAACATTAAATACAGTAGCGTAGTAGACCTAAGTATTCATTAAGTACCACGAAAATGACAACATTAAATACAGTAGTGTAGTAGACCTAAGTATTCATTAAGTACCACCATAATGACAACATTAAATACAGTAGTGTAGTAGACCTAAGTATTCATTAAGTACCACCATAATGACATTAAATACAGTAGTGTAGTACACCTAAGTATTCATTAAGTCCCACCATAATGACAACATTAAATACAGTAGCGTAGTAGACCTAAGTATTCATTAAGTACCACCAAAATGACAACATTAAATACAGTAGTGTAGTAGACCTAAGTATTCATTAATTTCCACCATAATGACAACATTAAATACAGTAGTGTAGTAGACCTAAGTATTCATTAAGTGCCACCATAATGACAACATTAAATACAGTAGTGTAGTAGACCTAAGTATTCATTAAGTACCACCATAATGACAACATTAAATACAGTAGTGTAGTAGACCTAAGTATTCAATAAGTACCACCATAATGACAACATTAAATACAGTAGTGTAGTAGACCTAAGTATTCATTAAGTACCGCCATAATGACATTAAATACAGTAGTGTAGTAGACCTAAGTATTCATTAAGTGCCACCATAATGACAACATTAAATACAGTAGTGTAGTAGACCTAAGTATTCATTAAGTGCCACCATAATGACAACATTAAATACAGTAGCATAGTAGACCTAAGTATTCATTAAGTACCACCATAATGACAACATTAACATACAGTATTGTAGTAGACCTAAGTATTCATTAAGTACCACCATAATGACATTAAATACAGTAGTGTAGTATGGGTTGTACTTGTATAGCGCTTTTCTGCCTTCAAGGTACTCAAAGCGCTTTGACACTACTTCCACATTTACCCATTCACACACACATTCACACACTGATGGAGGGAGCTGCCATGCAAGGCGCTAACCAGCACCCATCAGGAGCAAGGGTGAAGTGTCTTGCTCAGGACACAACGGACATGACGAGGTTGGTACTAGGTGGGGATTGAACCAGGGACCCTCGGGTCGCGCACGGCCATTCTTCCACTGCGCCACGCCGTAGTAGTAGACCTAAGTATTCATTAAGTACCACCATAATGACAACATTAAATACAGTAGTGTAGTAGACCTAAGTATTCATTAAGTACCACCATAATGACATTAAATACAGTAGTGTAGTAGACCTAAGTATTCATTAAGTACCACCATAATGACAACATTAACATACAGTATTGTAGTAGACCTAAGTATTCATTAAGTACCACCATAATGACAACATTAAATACAGTAGTGTAGTACACCTAAGTATTCATTAAGTCCCACCATAATGACAACATTAAATACAGTAGCATAGTAGACCTAAGTATTCATTAAGTACCACCAAAATGACAACATTAAATACAGTAGTGTAGTAGACCTAAGACATCATTAAGTACCACCATGATGACAACATTAAATACAGTAGTGTAGTAGACCTAAGTATTCATTAAGTCCCACCATAATGACAACATTAAATACAGTAGCGTAGTAGACCTAAGTATTCATTAAGTACCACCAAAATGACAACATTAAATACAGTAGTGTAGTAGACCTAAGTATTCATTAAGTACCACCATAATGACAACATTAAATACAGTAGTGTAGTAGACCTACGTATTCATTAAGTACCACCATAATGACAACATTAAATACAGTAGTGTAGTAGACCTAAGTATTCATTAAGTGCCACCATAATGACAACATTAAATACAGTAGTGTAGTAGACCTAAGTATTCATTAATTACCACCATAATGACAACATTAACATACAGTAGTGTAGTAGACCTAAGTATTCATTAAGTACCACCATAATGACAACATTAAATACAGTAATGTAGTAGACCTAAGTATTCATTAAGTACCACCATAATGACAACATTAAATACAGTAGTGTAGTAGACCTAAGTATTCATTAAGTACCACCATAATGACAACATTAAATACAGTAGTGTAGTAGACCTAAGTATTCATTAAGTACCACCATAATGACAACATTAAATACAGTAGCGTAGCAGACCAAAGTATTCATTAAGTACCACCATAATGACAACATTAACATACAGTAGTGTAGTAGACCTAAGTATTCATAAAGTACCACCATAATGACATTAAATACAGTAGTGTAGTAGACCTAAATATTCATTAAGTACCACCATAATGACAACATTAAATACAGTAGTGTAGTAGACCTAAATATTCATTAAGTCCCACCATAATGACAACATTAAATACAGTAGCGTAGTAGACCTAAGTATTCATTAAGTACCACCATAATGACAATATAAAATACAGTAGTGTAGTAGACCTAAGTATTCATAAAGTACCACCATAATGACATTAAATACAGTAGTGTAGTAGACCTAAATATTTATTAAGTACCACCATAATGACAACATTAAATACAGTAGTGTAGTAGACCTAAATATTCATTAAGTCCCACCATAATGACAACATTAAATACAGTAGCGTACTAGACCTAAGTATTCATTAAGTACCACCATAATGACAACATTAAATACAGTAGTGTAGTAGACCTAAGTATTCATTAAGTCCCACCATAATGACAACATTAAATACAGTAGCATAGTAGACCTAAGTATTCATTAAGTACCACCATAATGACAACATTAAATACAGTAGTGTAGTAGACCTAAGTATTCATTAAGTACTACCATAATGACAACATTAAATACAGTAGTATAGTAGACCTAAGTATTCATTAAGTCCCACCATAATGACAACATTAAATACAGTAGCATAGTAGACCTAAGTATTCATTAAGTACCACCATAATGACAACATTAAATACAGTAGTGTAGTAGACCTAAGTATTCATTAAGTACCACCATAATGACAACATTAAATACAGTAGTGTAGTAGACCTAAGTATTCATTAAGTACCACCATAATGACAACATTAAATACAGTAGTGTAGTACACCTAAGTATTCATTAAGTACCACCATAATGACATTAAATACAGTAGTGTAGTAGACCTAAGTATTCATTAAGTACCACCACAATGACAACATTAAATACAGTAGTGTAGTAGACCTAAGTATTCATTAAGTACCACCATAATGACAACATTAAATACAGTAGTGTAGTAGACCTAAGTATTCATTAAGTACCACCATAATGACAACATTAAATACAGTAGTGTAGTAGACCTAAGTATTCATTAAGTACCACCAAAATGACATCATTAAATACAGTAATGTAGTAGACCTAAGTATAGACAATAGACACCATGTATCACATTCAACAATAGACACCATGTATCACATTCAACAATAGACACCATGTATCACATACAACAATAGACACTGTATCACATTCAACAATAGACACCATGTATCACATTCAACAATAGACACTGTATCACATTCAACAATATACACCATGTATCACATACAACAATAGACACTATGTATCACATACAACAATAGACACCATGTATCACATATAACAATAGACACCATGTATCACATACAACAATAGACACCATGTATCACAACACAGCACTAGCTCAGATGCACTGATGATGTCACAGCTACTGGAGCTGGGTTGCATTCAAGAACACCCGGAATTATGACTATCAACATTACACTTCAAGTACATTTCTTTTTTTTTGTTTTGTTTTGCTGCAATAATTATGACAATTGTTATTAATTTAGTTTTTAATTACTTATTTTTTAATGTAAAGGGACAAGCGGTAGGAAATGGATGGATGGATTACTAAGTTATCTTTTTGTTGTAGTATTTATATTACTTGCAGTGAAGGTCACAACATTCCATCACATTTAATAAAGGCTTTTGTAAAGTGTATCTTGTGTTTTTTTTATGTTGATTTAACAACAAAAATAAAACAGTAAAATAAAAATTAAAATAAATAAATAATAAAAAATAAAAATTTAAAACATTTAAAAAGATTAATAATAACAAAAATAATAATAAAGGCTTTTTTTTTTTTTTTTAACAAAAATTGCATATTTTCAGTTTTTTAAGAACCGCATAATCTATCATTTTTTAAAGCAATGGCCAATTTTTAAGTACCGATTTGGTGCTCGTTTTGTTAAAAATCTCAACAATAAAAGATGACTAACTTTGTTTTTCTTTCATGACATGAAAAGCCAAAACTCGCAAAGGAGCAAATCTTTTATCAAAATTGGAGCAGGTAAGATGAAGGAAATGACAGATTGTTCTTCTCCATGGTGCTCATAAACCAACTCTAGGGACACATTACGGTTAGAACATCGTTAAAAAAGTATTTGTTTTTGTAGTAAGGGACCATGTGACTTCCTGTTAGTGTTCAAATGTCCTCATCAGCAAACTTTTTTATTGTTTTTGAGCCAAAACATCACCTGTGGTCACTCGTCTCACAAGCGTAGCTCCTCTTCTTTCTGGCGTCGCTGTGCCCGCAGCCTCCTGGGCAGGGTAAATTGCCTGCTGATGGCGGCCTAAGATGAGAACGCAGCGTCACCTTCACAGGCCGATGACATCATCCTGCCTGGCACTATTCATCCTTTCATGTTGCCTTCATTGCTCGTGTGCCTTCTGGGAACCATTGTCCACTGCAGTGGACATTTTGGTGTAGGGTTTTTTTGCGTAACATGGTTATTTGTCCAGATGTTTGTAACTCTAATAAAAGAAATAAACTTGAAAAAAAAAAAAAAAAAAAACATTCTCAAGATGGTATAATCCCCCAAGAACCAGCGTCCACTAGAGTGGACATTTGTGTTTGGCATAACAAGGTTACGTCTTTTCAGAATTGTGTATCTCTGAAAAGCATCAAAAAACAAACGTCCACTACAGAGGGCGCTGATTCCCAGTATATCACCTTGAAAAGCAGCATCATCATTTTCAGGATGTTTTAATCCAAAGCAGCGTCCACTGCAGTGGACATTTGTGTTTTGTACAACAAAGTTATTTCTTGTCAAAATTGTGCAACACTAATAATAGAAATACACCCAAAACAAATGTCCACTGCAGAGGACGCTGCTACATGTCAGTACTGTAACTACTGAGAAGAATTGTCCTCATTCTCAGGATGTTACAACCCCCTGATACCAGCGTCCACTACAGTGGACATTTGTGTTTGGCATAACAAGGTTACGTCTTTTTAGAATTGTGTATCTCTGAAAAGCACCAAAAACAAATGTCTACTACAGAGGACACTGATTCTCAAGATGGTATAATCCCCCAAGAACCAGCGTCCACTACAGTGGACATTTGTGTTTGGCGTAACAAGGTTACTTTTTTCAGAATTGTGTATCTCTGAAACCACCAAAAACAAACGTCCACTACAGAGGACGCTGATTCCCAGTATGTTATATCGCCTTGAAAAGCAGCATCAGGATTTTTAGGATGCTTTAACCCAAAGCGGCGTCCACTGCAGTGGACATTTGTGTTTTGTACAACAAAGTTATTTCTTGTCAAAATTGTGCAACATAAGTAAAATAAATACACCCAAAACAAACGTCCACTACAGAGGACGCTGATGGTTTTAACCCCTTGAGAACCAGCGTCCACTGAAGTGAAGTTTTTGTTTAATGTTCTTTGCAGAATTAGACTTAAACTTTAATGATCCACAAGGGAAATTGTTCCACACAGTAGCTCAGTTACAAAGGATGGAAAGCGTAAGGATGGAAAGGATAATGCAGGTATAAAATAGACTAAAAATGTACCGTAATAGCAATATAAAATATAACATATATGTAATATTTACATAATATATGTACAGTATATGACATATACTGATACATTACATTATATTATATGTTTATATCATATATATATAATTCATAACAATTACCATGTACAATATTACATTATATGTAACAGCTGCAGCATAAAATAGAGAAAATAGAAACTATAAACAAAAAGAGGTAGCTAACATAGAAGGTGCATATTATAATTATGCAATTGTAGTAAAATAAATACACCAAAAACAAACGTCCACTACAGAGGACACTGATGGTTTTAACCCCTTTGAGAACCAGCGTCCACTGAAGTGGACGTGTGTGCATAACAATGTTTTTGTTTAATGTTCTTTGCAGAATTATGCAATTACAATAAAACACCAAAAACAAAACGTCCATTTTAGGTCACGTGGTTCTCAGACAGCGTCCACTGCAGTGGACATTTGTGTTTTGCACAACAAGGTTATTTCTTGTCAGAATTGTGTAAAATCTGATTGAAGAGGTTTTAACCCCTTGAGAACCAGCGTCCACTGAAGTGGACGTGTGTGCATAACTGTGTTTTTGTTTAATGTTCTTTGCAGAATTATGCAATTATAATAAAATAAATGCACCAAAAACAAAACGTCCATTTTAGGTCACGTGGTTCTCAGACAGCGTCCACTACAGTGGACATTTGTGCATAACTGTGTTTTTGTTTAATGTTCTTTGCAGAATTAGACTTTAATGATCCACAAGGGAAATTGTTCCACACAGTTGCTCAGTTACAAAGGATGGAAAGTGTAAGGATGGAAAGGATAATGCAGGTATAAAATAGACTAAAAATGTACCGTAATAGCAATACAAAATATAACATATATGTAATATTTACATAATATATGTACAGTATATGACATATATTGATATATTATATTATATTATATGTTTATATCATATATATATATAATATATAACAATTACCATGTACAATATTACAGCATATGTAACAGCTGCAGCATAAAATAGAGAAAATAGAAACTATAAACAAAGACAGGTAGCTAACATAGAAGGTGTATATTATAATTATGCAATAATAATAAAATAATTACACCAAAAACAAACGTCCACTACAGAGGACACTGATGGTTTTAACCCCTTGAGAACCAGCGTCCACTGAAGTGGACGTGTGTGCATAACAGTGTTTTTGTTTAATGTTCTTTGCAGAATTATGCAATTATAATAAAACACCAAAAACAAAACGTCCATTTTAAGTCACGTGGTTCTTAGACAGTGTCCACTGCAGTGGACATTTGTGTTTTGCACAACAAGGTTATTTCTTGTCAGAATTGTGTAACTCTGATTGAAGAGGTTTTAACCCCATTGAGAACCAGCGTCCACTGAAGTGGACGTGTGTGCATAACTGTGTTTTTGTTTAATGTTCTTTGCAGAATTATGCAATTATAATAAAATAAATGCACCAAAAAAACAAAACGTCCATTTTAGGTCACGTGGTTCTCAGACAGCGACCACTACAGTGGACATTTGTGCATAACTGTGTTTTTGTTTAATGTTCTTTGCAGAATTAGACTTTAATGATCCACAAGGGAAATTGTTCCACACAGTTGCTCAGTTACAAAGGATGGAAAGTGTAAGGATGGAAAGGATAATGCAGGTATAAAATAGACAAAAAATGTACCGTAATAGCAATACAAAATATACCATATATGTAATATTTACATAATATATGTACAGTATATGACATATATTGATATATTATATTATATTGTATGTTTATATCATATATATATATAATATATAACAATTACCATGTACAATATTACAGTATATGTAACAGCTGCAGCATAAAATAGAGAAAATAGACATTATAAACAAAGACAGGTAGCTAACATAGAAGGTGTATATTATAATTATGCAATTGAATTAAAATAAATACACCAAAAACAAACGTCCACTACAGAGGACGCTGATGGTTTTAACCCCTTGAGAACCAGCGTCCACTGAAGTGGACATGTGTGCATAACAGTGTTTTTGTTTAATGTTCTTTGCAGAATTATGCAATTATAATAAAACTACCAAAAACAAAACGTCCATTTTAAGTCACGTGGTTCTCAAACAGCGTCCACTGCAGTGGACATTTGTGTTTTGCACAGCAAGGTTATTTCTTGTCAGAATTGTGTAACTCTGATTGAAGAGGTTTTAACCCCTTGAGAACCAGTGTCCACGGAAGTGGACGTGTGTGCATAACTGTGTTTTTGTTTAATGTTATTTGCAGGATTATGCAATTATAATAAAACAAATGCACCAAAAAACAAAACGTCCATTTTAGGTCACGTGGTTCTCAGACAGCGTCCACTACAGTGGACATTTGTGCATAACTGTGTTTTTGTTTAATGTTCTTTGCAGAATTAGACTTTAATGATCCACAAGGGAAATTGTTCCACACAGTTGCTCAGTTACAAAGGATGGAAAGTGTAAGGATGGAAAGGATAATGCAGGTATAAAATAGACAAAAAATGTACCGTAATAGCAATACAAAATATAACATATATGTAATATTTACATAATATATGTACAGTATATGACATATATTGATATATTATATTATATTGTATGTTTATATCATATATATATATAATATATAACAATTACCATGTACAATATTACAGTATATGTAACAGCTGCAGCATAAAATAGAGAAAATAGACATTATAAACAAAGACAGGTAGCTAACATAGAAGGTGTATATTATAATTATGCAATTGAATTAAAATAAATACACCAAAAACAAACGTCCACTACAGAGGACGCTGATGGTTTCAACCCCTTGAGAACCAGCGTCCACTGAAGTGGACGTGTGTGCATAACAGTGTTTTTGTTTAATGTTCTTTGCAGAATTATGCAATTACAATAAAACACCAAAAACAAAACGTCCATTTTAGGTCACGTGGTTCTCAGACAGCGTCCACTGCAGTGGACATTTGTGTTTTGCACAACAAGGTTATTTCTTGTCAGAATTGTGTAACTCTGATTGAAGAGGTTTTAACCCCTTGAGAACCAGTGTCCACGGAAGTGGACGTGTGTGCATAACTGTGTTTTTGTTTAATGTTATTTGCAGGATTATGCAATTATAATAAAACAAATGCACCAAAAAACAAAACGTCCATTTTAGGTCACGTGGTTCTCAGACAGCGTCCACTGCAGTGGACATTTGTGTTTTGCACAGCAAGGTTATTTCTTGTCAGAATTGTGTAACTCTGATTGAAGAGGTTTTAACCCCTTGAGAACCAGTGTCCACGGAAGTGGACGTGTGTGCATAACTGTGTTTTTGTTTAATGTTATTTGCAGGATTATGCAATTATAATAAAACAAATGCACCAAAAAACAAAACGTCCATTTTAGGTCACGTGGTTCTCAGACAGCGTCCACTGCAGTGGACATTTATGTTTTGCACAACAAGGTTATTTCTTGTCAGAATTGTGTAACTCTGATTGAAGAGGTTTTAACCCCTTGAGAACCAGCGTCCACGGAAGTGGACGTGTGTGCATAACTGTGTTTTTGTTTAATGTTCTTTGCAGAATTATGCAATTATAATAAAATAAATGCACCAAAAAACAAAACGTCCATTTTAGGTCACGTGTTTCTCAGACAGCGTCCACTACAGTGGACATTTGTGCATAACTGTGTTTTTGTTTAATGTTCTTTGCAGAATTAGACTTTAATGATCCACAAGGGAAATTGTTCAACACAGTAGCTCAGTTACAAAGGATGGAAAGTGTAAGGATGGAAAGGATAATGCAGGTATAAAATTGACTAAAAATATACCGTAATAGCAATATAAAATATAACATATATGTAATATTTACATAATATATGTACAGTATATGACATATATTGATATATTATATTATATTGTATGTTTATATCATATATATATATAATATATAACAATTACCGTGTACAATATTACAGTATATGTAACAGCTGCAGCATAAAATAGAGAAAATAGACATTATAAACAAAGACAGGTAGCTAACATAGAAGGTGTATATTATAATTATGCAATAATAATAAAATAAATACTCCCAAAAAACAAAACGTCCATTTTAGGTCACGCGGTTCTCAGACAGCGTCCACTACAATGGACATGTGTGCATAACTGTGTTTTTGCTTAATGTTCTTTGCAGAATTATGCAATTATAATCAAATAAATGCACCAAAACCAAACGTCCGCTACAGAGGACATAGGTGCTTTGCGTGACTCAGAATATTTCAACTTTGACAAAGGATCATCATCATCATCATCATCATCATTTATTTTGATTATTTTCATGAAAATACATATACAAGCCATATACAGTTGACACTTTCATTGTATTTTGTTTCTTATACATTTCCATGATCAGAAAGGATCAGAAGGCAAACGTCCACTGTAGAGGCGGCTGGTCCTCAGGGTGTGCAGGTTATATGTTGACTGCATCTCGGGTGCAGACTTTGAAGAGCCTGTGAGGTCAGGTTTTCCATCCACGCTCCTGCAAATCCATTTTTCCCAGCCAACGCACCGCAAATCAAGGCGGCGTCACCAGAACTCGCCGTAGGAAACATTAAGCCGTCGCTACTTTCATGTATGCTAGCATGCCCCCCCCCCCCCCCCCCAACCTGCTTTGATGTGCTCACTTTTTTTATGCTTTATTAATGACGCCACACCCGACTCTCCTTTAGCACCATCAGCTGCTGCTTTTTTTTTTTTTTTTTTTGTTCCCCCTCGCCTCTTTGCTGCCATCCCGCCCGGCCTCTGAGCCCGCTCCTGGGATTGGCCTGTTGGAGAGGGGGAGTGGGGGGGGCAAAGGCCAATCACAGGGCGGCGTGAGGGGAGGGCTGCCGTGGCATTGGTTGCCGTGGAGATCAGACACGTCTTCATCCCCCGGCTAAGTGACCCGGCTCTCATTTCCAGGGGAAAAAAAGGCTAAAAAAAACAAATCTTATGTGGTTTCGCAAGGTTTTATTTGTGTTTTTTTTTTTGTTTTTTTTGTGAGGCAACAACACAATGGCGGTAGAATCGTCGCGCAATCCGGCGGAACACTTCCCACATTCGCATGAAAACTGCGTGCAACATCTGCGGCTTGAATAAGTGTTTCTGTGCATCTCTCTCTGTGAAGTAGGAGTGCAGAACTCCACTTTTGTGTTGTTGTCCTTTTCTCAAGTCATCGGCGGGCAATCTGTGGAGAAGAATCACGTATTCGCAAATTATTTCCTCTCAAATCGGGCTCTAGTCCAGTGTTTTTCAACCACAGTCTGGTGTGCATCTCATTTCACCTATTTGGGTTAAAAATATTGTTTGCAAAGCGGTAATTCTAGTCTGCAAATGATGTGTTGTTGTTGAGCTCGGCAGAGTAACCGTGTAATACTCTTCCATATCAGTAGGTGGCAGCCGGTAGCTAATTGCTTTGAGAAGGCTATGAAGAACGAAACTAAAACAGAACTGGCTACAAAGTAAGCAAAAACAGAATTCTGGACGACAGCAAAGACTTACTGTGGAGCAAAGACAAAGTACATCCGAACATGACATGACCATCAACAATGTCCCCACAAAGAAGGATTAAAAACAACTGAAATATTCTTGATTGCTAAAACAAAGTAGATGCGGGAAATATCGCTCAAAGGAAGACATGAAAACTGCTACAGGAAAATACCAAAAAAAGAGAAAAAGCCACCAAAATAGGAGCGCAAGACAAGAAGTAAAACACTACACACAGGAAAACAGCAAAAAAGTCCAAATAAGTCAGAGTGTGATGTGACAGGTGGTGACAGTACACCTACTTTGAGACAAGAGCTATAGTGATGCATGCTTGGTTATGCTTTAAAGTCATATCCAACAATTGCGACAACGACTTTTTACTGTCAACTGAGTTTAATTTTTTAAAGATTTCTGCTGGTGGTGTACCTCTGCATTTTTCAACGCAAAAAATGTGCCTTGGCTCAAAAAAGGTTGAAAAACACTGGGCTATGCAGAAGGAAACTAAAACTGAACTGGCTACAAAGTAAGCAAAAACAGAATTCTGGACGACAGCAAAGACTTACTGTGGAGCAAAGACGGTGTCCATAGCGTACATCCGAACATGACATGACAATCAACAATGTCCCCACAAAGAAGGATTAAAAACAACTGAAATATTCTTGATTGCTAAAACAAAGTAGATGCGGGAAATATCGCTCAAAGGAAGACATGAAAATGCTACAGGAAAATACAAAAAAAAAGAGAAAAAGCCACCAGAAGTAAAACACTACACACAGGAAAACAGCAAAAAAGTCCAAATAAGTTAGGGTGTGATGTGACAGGTGGTGACAGTACACCTACTTTGAGACAAGAGCTATAGTGATGCATGCTTGGTTATGCTTTAAAGTCATATCCAACAATTGCGACAACGACTTTTTACTGTCAACTGAGTTTAATTTTTTAAAGATTTCTGCTGGTGGTGTACCTCTGCATTTTTCAACGCAAAAAATGTGCCTTGGCTCAAAAAAGGTTGAAAAACACTGGGCTATGCAGAACGAAACTAAAACTGAACTGGCTACAAAGTAAGCAAAAACAGAATTCTGGACGACAGCAAAGACTTACTGTGGAGCAAAGACGGTGTCCATAGCGTACATCCGAACATGACATGACAATCAACAATGTCCCCAAAAAGAAGGATTAAAAACAACTGAAATATTCTTGATTGCTAAAACAAAGTAGATGCGGGAAATATCGCTCAAAGGAAAACATGAAACTGCTACAGGAAAATACCAAAAAAAGAGAAAAAACACTACACACAGGAAAACAGCAAAAAAGTGAAATTAAGTCAGGGTGTGATGTGACGGGTGTTGACAGTACACCTACTTTGAGACAAGAGCTATAGTGATGCATGCTTGGTTATGCTTTAAAGTCATATCCAACGACTTTTTACTGTCAACTGAGTTTTGTTTTTTAATGATTTCTGCTGGTGGTGTGCCTACGGAGATTTTTTCAATGCAAAAAATGTGCCTTGGCTCAAAAAAGGTTGAAAAACACTGGGCTATGCAGAACAAAACTAAAACTGAACTGGCTACAAAGTCAACAAAAACAGAATGCTGGACGACAGCAAAGACTTACTGTGGAGCAAAGACGGCATCCACAAAGTACATCTGAACATGACATAACAATCAACAATGTCCCCACAAAGAAGGATTAAAAACAACTGAAATATTCTTGATTGCTAAAACAAAGTAGATGCGGGAAATATCGTTTAAAGGAAGACATGAAACTGCTACAGGAAAATACCAAAAAAAGAGAAAAAACACTACACACAGGAAATCAGCAAAAAAGTCCAAATAAGTCAGGGTGTGATGTGACAGGTGTTGACAGTACACCTACTTTGAGACAAGAGCTATAGTGATGCATGCTTGGTTATGCTTTAAAGTCATATCCAACAACGACTTTTTACTGTCAACTGAGTTTAGTTTTTTAATGATTTCTGCTGGTGGTGTGCCTACGGAGATTTTTTCAATGCAAAAAATGTGCCTTGGCTCAAAAAAGGTTGAAAAACACTGGGCTATGCAGAACAAAACTAAAACTGAACTGGCTACAAAGTCAACAAAAACAGAATGCTGGACGACAGCAAAGACTTACTGTGGAGTAAAGACAAAGTACAGCCGAACATGACATGACCTTTAACAATGTCCCCACAAAGAAGGATTAAAAACAACTGACATATTCTTGATTGCTAAAACAAAGTAGATGCGGGAAATATCGCTCAAAGGAAGACATGAAACTGCTACAGGAAAATACCAAAAAAAGAGAAAAAGCCACCAGAAGTAAAACACTACACACAGGAAAACAGCAAAAAAGTTTAAAATAAGTCAGGGTGTGATGTGACAGGTGGTGACAGTACACCTACTTTGAGACAAGAGCTATAGTGATGCATGCTTGTTTATGCTTTAAAGTCATATCCAACAATTGGGACAACAACTTTTTACTGTCAACTGAGTTTTGTTTTTTAATGATTTCTGCTGGTGGTGTGCCTACGGAGATTTTTTCAACGCAAAAAATGTGCCTTGGCTCAAAAAAGGTTGAACAACACTGGGCTATGCAGAACAAAACTAAAACTGAACTGGCTACAAAGTCAACAAAAAACAGAATGCTGGACAACAGCAAAGACTTACTGTGGAGCAAAGACAAAGTACATCCGAACATGACATGTGCCTCCGCATTTTTTCAACGCAAAAAATGTGCCTTGGCTCCGAAAAGGTTGAAAAACCCTGGGCTAGTCAGTCAGTGGAGTGTCTGACGGACCTCAATAAGAGCTTACGTGATCCACAGAGGCCATGGATCCACGAGGCTCGTCACGAGGCTAAAGGTGGGCTTCAGAAGGGGCCTCCTGCCCACTTCCTTCCTGCCGCCCGGGGGGGGGGGGGCAGAGAAGGTGCCTTTTGCCTTCCGCCAGCTCCTGGCTGCTTGATCTCCTCCAGACTCCCACGTGGGGAGAAGTAACGCCTCTCACGGAAGCATTTGATGTGGAAATCTTCTCTTGTTGAATGACGCCATTTGAACGCTTGAGCTCCAAATCCTGCGTCTTTAAGGCGCCGCCGACGTTTCATTGAGAGACTTAGCGGCGTGTAAATGTCCTCCTTCCAACGCCACAATCCGCACGCAAAGTGTCAATCAAGCTCGGCTGGAAAGATGGGGGGGTGTCCAAACTTTTTCCCCTGAGAAAACAGAAAAAAAATTCAAGGTGATTTTCTTCACTTTTAACCAAATCATTAAATAGTCCATAACTTAATCATTAATTAGTCCATAACTTAATCATTGATTAGTCCACCTCTCATAAATACAATAATACTTATTACACACTAAAACATACTGGGTTATTTTGTTAACCCAATGTATGAGTTGCTAGTGTTGGGTTAAATTTTGGAGTTATTTTTATGAATAGCAACCCATTTTTTTGGGTTATAAGGATATTATTTTAACTCAATTTCTGGGTTTTCAAAATTATGAACCATTTTTGGGTTGTTTTTCAACAAGTAACACATTTTTGGGTAAAAGGCTTTTATTTTTTATTAGAAAGTTACATTTTTATTGAAGGGACATTTTTTATGGATTAATCTCATTAACATTATTTACAATTACCCAACATTTAATTATAATAACTCAACTTTTGGTTAAATAATTCAAGAAAATAGTATGGTTGGGAATAACCCAACATTTAGTTATCATAACTCAACTTTTTGGTTAAATAATTCAACCCAAAAGTTGAGTTTATGATAACTAAATGTTGGGTTATTCCCAACCGTACTATTGGGTTGAATTATTTAACCAAAAAAGTTGAGTTATGATAACTAAATGTTGGGTTATTGTAAATAATGTTAATGAGATTAATACATTAAAAAAATTCCCTTCAAGAAAAATTTAACTTTTTAATTAAAAAAAAGCCTTTTACCCAAAAATGTTTAGCAAGTTCACAAAAGCTGTTTTTGGGTAATAAAAATGACTATTTGTTGTGTGCCAAAAAACAAAAATGTCATTTTCTACACACTAAAATATGTTGGGTTAAAAAATAACCCAATTTTAACTCAACATTTTGGGTTCATTTTTTTCAACCCAACTTTTGCATTGAATTTTTTAAACAAAAAGTTTAGTTATGATAAGTAAATGTTGGGTTATTCCCAACCATACTATTGGGTTGAATTATTTAACCCAAAAGTTGAGTTATGATAAGTAAATGATGGGTGATTGTAAATAATGTTAATGAGATTAATCCATTTAAAAAAATACCTTCAAGAAAATAAGAAAACTTTGTACACACTAAACAAATGCTGGGTTATTTTGTTAACCCAATGTATGAGTTGCTAGTGTTGGGTTACATTTTGAAGTTATTTTTATGAATAGCAACCCATTTTTTGGGTTATAAGGATATTATTTTAACTAAATTTCTGGGTTTTCAAAATTATGAACCATTTTTGGGTTGTTTTTCAACAAGTAACACATTTTTGGGTAAAAGGCTTTTATTTTTTATTAGAAAGTTACATTTTTATTGAAGGGACATTTTTAATTGATTAATCTCATTAACATTATTTACAATCACCCAACATTTAGTTATCATAACTCAACTTTTTGGTTAAATAATTCAACCCAAAATGTGAGTTATGATAACTAAATGTTGGGTTATTCCCAATCATACGATTGGGTTGAATTATTTAACCAAAAAAGTTGAGTTATTGTAAATAATGTTAATGAGATTAATCCATAAAAAAAGTTTCCCTTCAAGAAAAATGTAACTTTTTAATTAAAAAAAAGCCTTTTATCCAGAAATGTTTAGCAAGTTCACAAAAGCCGTTTTGGGGTAATACAAGGACTATTTGTTGTATGCCAAAAAACAACAATGTCATTTTCTACACACTAAAATATGTTGGGTTAAAAAATAACCCAATTTTAACTCAACATTTTGGGTTCATTTTTTCAACCCAACTTTTGCATTGAATTTTTTAAACAAAAAGTTGAGTTATGATAAGTAAATCAAATCAAATCAACTTTATTTATAAAGTAAATGTTGGGTTATTCCCAACCATACTATTGGGTTGAATTATTTAACCCAAAAGTTGAGTTTATGATAACTAAATGTTGGGTGATTGTAAATAATGTTAATGAGATTAATCCATTTAAAAAAATCCCTTCAAGAAAACAAGAAAACTTTGTACACACTAAACAAATGCTGGGTTATTTTGTTAACCCAAAGTATGAGTTGCTAGTGTTGGGTTACATTTTGGAGTTATTTTTATGAATAGCAACCCATTTTTTGGGTTATAAGGATATTATTTTAACTCAATTTCTGGGTTTTCAAAATTATGAACCATTTTTGGGTTGTTTTTCAACAAGTAACACATTTTTGGGTAAAAGGCTTTTATTTTTTATTGGAAAGTTACATTTTTATTGAAGGGACATTTTTAATTGATTAATCTCATTAACATTATTTACAATCACCCAACATTTAGTTATAATAATTCAACTTTTGGGTTAAATAATTCAAGAAAAAAGTATGGTTGGGAATAACCCAACATTTAGTTATCATAACTCAACTTTTTGGTTAAATAATTCAACCCAAAAGTTGAGTTATGTTGGGTTATTGTAAATAATGTTAATGAGATTAATCCATAAAAAAAATTCCCTTCAAGAAAAATTTAACTTTTTAATTAAAAAAAAGCCTTTTACCCAAAAATGTTTAGCAAGTTCACAAAAGCTGTTTTTGGGTAATAAAAGGACTATTTGTTGTATACCAAAAAACAACAATGTCATTTCTACACACTAAAATATGTTGGGTTAAAAAATAACCCAATTTTAACCCAACTGCTGGTTCAGAAAAGGACAAATCCCTTATTTGAGTTATTTTAACTCAATATTTTGGGTTACTTTTTTCAACCCAACTTTTGCATTTAATTATTTAACCAAAAAGTTTAGTTATGATAAGTAAATGTTGGGTTATTCCCAACCATACTATTGGGTTGAATTATTTAACCCAAAAGTTGAGTTATGATAACTAAATGTTGGGTGATTGTAAATAATGTTAATGAGATTAATCCATTTAAAAAATCCCTTCAAGAAAATAAGAAAACTTTGTACACACTAAACAAATGCTGGGTTATTTTGTTAACCCAATGTATGAGTTGCTAGTGTTGGGTTACATTTTGGAGTTATTTTTATGAATAGCAACCCATTTTTTGGGTTATAAGGATATTATTTTAACTCAATTTCTGGGTTTTCAAAATTATGAACCATTTTTGGGTTGTTTTTCAACAAGTAACACATTTTTGGGTAAAAGGCTTTTATTTTTTATTAGAAAGTTACATTTTTATTGAAGGGACATTTTTAATTGATTAATCTCATTAACATTATTTACAATCACCCAACATTTAGTTATCATAACTCAACTTTTTGGTTAAATAATTCAACCCAAAATGTGAGTTATGATAACTAAATGTTGGGTTATTCCCAATCATACGATTGGGTTGAATTATTTAACCAAAAAAGTTGAGTTATTGTAAATAATGTTAATGAGATTAAACCATAAAAAAAGTTTCCCTTCAAGAAAAATGTAACTTTTTAATTTAAAAAAGGCCTTTTATCCAGAAATGTTTAGCAAGTTCACAAAAGCTGTTTTGGGGTAATACAAGGACTATTTGTTGTATGCCAAAAAACAACAATGTCATTTTCTACACACTAAAATATGTTGGGTTAAAAAATAACCCAATTTTAACTCAACATTTTGGGTTCATTTTTTCAACCCAACTTTTGCATTGAATTTTTTAAACAAAAAGTTGAGTTATGATAAGTAAATCAAATCAAATCAACTTTATTTATTAAGTAAATGTTGGGTTATTCCCAACCATACTATTGGGTTGAATTATTTAACCCAAAAGTTGAGTTTATGATAACTAAATGTTGGGTGATTGTAAATAATGTTAATGAGACTAATCCATTAAAAAAAAATTCCTTCAAGAAAACAAGAAAACTTTGTACACACTAAAAAATGCTGGGTTATTTTGTTAACCCAATGTATGAGTTGCTAGTGTTGGGTTACATTTTTGAGTTATTTTTATGAATAGCAACCCATTTTTTGGGTTATAAGGATATTATTTTAACTCAATTTCTGTGTTTTAAAAATTATGAACCATTTTTGGGTTGTTTTTCAACAAGTAACACATTTTTGGGTAAAAGGCTTTTATTTTTTATTAGAAAGTTACATTTTTATTGAAGGGACATTTTTTATGGATTAATCTCATTAACATTATTTACAATCACCCAACATTTAGTTATAATAATTCAACTTTTGGGTTAAATAATTCAAGAAAAAAGTATGGTTGGGAATAACCCAACATTTAGTTATCATAACTCAACTTTTTGGTTAAATAATTCAACCCAAAAGTTGAGTTATGTTGGGTTATTGTAAATAATGTTAATGAGATTAATCCATAAAAAAAATTCCCTTCAAGAAAAATTTAACTTTTTAATTAAAAAAAAGCCTTTTACCCAAAAATGTTTAGCAAGTTCACAAAAGCTGTTTTTGGGTAATAAAAGGACTATTTGTTGTATACCAAAAAACAACAATGTCATTTCTACACACTAAAATATGTTGGGTTAAAAAATAACCCAATTTTAACCCAACTGCTGGTTCAGAAAAGGACAAATCCCTTATTTGAGTTATTTTAACTCAATATTTTGGGTTACTTTTTTCAACCCAACTTTTGCATTTAATTATTTAACCAAAAAGTTGAGTTATGATAAGTAAATGTTGGGTTATTCCTAACAAAACTATTGGGTTGAATTATTTAACCCAAAAGTTGAGTTATGATAACTAAATGTTGGGTGATTGTAAATAATGTTAATGAGATTAATCCATTTAAAAAAATCCCTTCAAGAAAATAAGAAAACTTTGTACACACTAAACAAATGCTGGGTTATTTTGTTAACCCAATGTATGAGTTGCTAGTGTTGGGTTACATTTTGGAGTTATTTTTATGAATAGCAACCCATTCTTTGGGTTATAAGGATATTATTTTAACTCAATTTCTGGGTTTTCAAAATTATGAACCATTTTTGGGTTGTTTTTCAACAAGTAACACATTTTTGGGTAAAAGGCTTTTATTTTTTATTAGAAAGTTACATTTTTATTGAAGGGACATTTTTTATGGATTAATCTCATTAACATTATTTACAATCACCCAACATTTAGTTATAATAACTCAACTTTTGGGTTAAATAATTCAACCCAAAAATTGAGTTATAATAACTAAATGTTGGGTTATTCCCAACCGTACTATTGGGTTGAATTATTTAACCAAAAAAGGTGAGTTATAATAAAATAATAAAATAATGTTAATGAGATTAATACATTAAAAAAATTCCCTTCAAGAAAAATTTAACTTTTTAATTAAAAAAAAGCCTTTTACCCAAAAATGTTTAGCAAGTTCACAAAAGCTGTTTTTGGGTAATAAAAGGACTATTTGTTGTATTCCAAAAAACAACAATGTCATTTTCTACACACTAAAATATGTTGGGTTAAAAAATAACCCAATTTTAACCCAACTGCTGGTTCAGAAAAGGACAAATCCCTTATTTGAGTTATTTTAACTCAACATTTTGGGTTCATTTTTTCAACCCAACTTTTGCATTGAATTATTTAACCCAAAAGTTGAGTTATGATAAGTAAATGTTGGGATATTCCCATCTAAACTATTGGGTAGAATTATTAATCCAAAAGTTGAGTTATGATAACTAAATGTTGGGTTATTCCCAACCATGCTATTGGGTTGAATTATTTAACCCAAAAGTTGAGTTATGATAAGTAAATGTTGGGTTATTCCCATCTAAACTATTTGGTAGAATTATTTAACCCAAAAGTTGAGTTTATGATAACTAAATGTTGGGTGATTGTAAATAATGTTAATGAGATTAATCCATTAAAAAAATCCCTTCAAGAAAACAAGAAAACTTTGTACACACTAAACAAATGCTGGGTTATTTTGTTAACCCAATGTATGAGTTGCTAGTGTTGGGTTACATTTTGTAGTTATTTTTATGAATAGTAACCCATTTTTTGGGTTATAAGGGTATTATTTTAATTCAATGTCTGGGTTTTTAAAAAATATGAACTATTTTTGGGTTGTTTTTCAACAAGTAACACATTTTAGGCTTTTTTTTATTTTTAAAAAGGTTACATTTTTCTTGAAGGGAATTTTTTAATGGATTAATCTCATTAACATTATTTACAATAGTCCAACATTTAGTTATCATAACTCAACTTTTGGGTTAAATAATTCAACCCAGTAGTATGGTTGGGAATAACCCAACATTTAGTTATCATAACTCAACTTTTGGGTTAAATAATTCAACCCAGTAGTATGGTTGGGAATAACCCAACATTTAGTTATCATAGCTCAACTTTTGGGTTAAACAATTCAACCCAATAATTTAGTTGGGAATAAACCAACATTTAGTTATCATAACTCAACTTTTGGGTTAAATAATTCAACCCAATAGTTTAGTTGGGAATAACCCAACATTTAGATATCATAAACTCAACTTTTGGGTTAAATAATTCAACCCAATAGTTTAGTTGGGAATAACCCAACATTTAGTTATCATAAACTCAATTGTTGGGTTAAATAATTCAACCCAATAGTATAGTTGGGAATAACCCAATATTTAGTTATTATAAACTACATTTTTGGGTTGAATAATTCAACCCAATAGTTTGGTTGGGAATAAACCAACATTTAGTTATCATAAACTCGACTTTCTGGTTAAATAATTCAACCCAATAGTTTATTTGGGAATAACCCAACATTTTGTTATCATAAACTAAATTTTTGGGTTAAATAATTCAACCAAATATTATAGTTGGGAATAACCCAACATTTAGTTATCATAACTTAACTTTTGGATTAAATAATTCAACCCAATAGTTTAGTTGGGAATAACCCAACATTTAGTTATCATAACTCAAATTTTGGGTTAAATAATTCAAACCAGTAGTATGGTTGGGAATAACCCAACATTTAGTTATCATAACTCAACTTTTGGGTTAAATAATTCAACCCAATAATTTAGTTGGGAATAAACCAACATTTAGTTATCATAACTCAACCTTTGGGTTAAATAATTCAACCCAATAGCTTGGTTGGGAATAACCCAACATTTAGTTTCATAATTCAACTATTGGGTTAAATAATTAAACCCAATAGTTTAGTTAGGAATAACCCAACATTTAGTTATCATAAACTCAACTTTTGGGTTAAATAATTCAACCCAATAATTTAGTTGGGAATAAACCAACATTTAGTTATCATAACTCAACTTTTGGTTTAAATAATTCAACCCAATAATTTAGTTGGGAATAAACCAACATTTAGTTATCATAACTCAACTTTTGGGTTAAATAATTCAACCCAATAGCTTGGTTAGGAATAACCCAACATTTAGATATCATAAACTCAACTTTTGGGTTAAATAATTCAACCCAATAGTTTAGTTGGGAATAACCCAACATTTAGTTATCATAAACTCAATTGTTGGGTTAAATAATTCAACCCAATAGTATAGTTGGGAATAATCCAATATTTAGTTATTATAAACTACATTTTTGGGTTGAATAATTCAACCCAATAGTTTGGTTGGGAATAAACCAACATTTAGTTATCATAAACTCGACCTGTTGGTTAAATAATTCAACCCAATAGTTTATTTGGGAATAACCCAACATTTTGTTATCATAAACTACATTTTTGGGTTAAATAATTCAACCAAATATTATAGTTGGGAATAACCCAACATTTAGTTATCATAACTTAACTTTTGGGTTAAATAATTCAACCCAATAGTTTAGTTGGGAATAACCCAACATTTAGTTATCATAATTCAACTTTTGGGTTAAATAATTAAACCCAATAGTTTAGTTAGGAATAACCCAACATTTAGTTATCATAAACTCAACTTTTGGGTTAAATAATTCAACCCAATAATTTAGTTGGGAATAAACCAACATTTAGTTATCATAACTCAACTTTTGGGTTAAATAATTAAACCCAATAGTTTAGTTATGAATAACCCAACATTTAGTTATCATAACTCAAGTTTTGGGTTAAATAATTCAACCCAATAGTTTAGTTGTGAATAACCCAACATTAAGTTATCATAACTCAACGTTTGGGCTAAATAATTCAACCCAGTAGTTTAGTTGGGAATAACCCAACATTTAGTTATCATAACTAAACTTTTGGGTTAAAAAATGTAACCCAATAGTTTAGTTGGGAATAACCCAACATTTAGTTATCATAACTCAACTTTTGGGTTAAATAATTCAACCCAATAGTTTAGTTGGGAATAACCCAACATTTAGTTATCATAAACTCAATTTTGGGTTAAATGATTCAACCCAATAGTTTGGTTGGGAATAACCCAACATTTAGTTATCATAACTCAACTTTTTGGATACATAATTCAACCCAATGGTATGGTTGGGAATAATCCAACATTTAATTATCATGACTCAACTTTTTGGTTAAATAATTCAACGCAAAAGTCGGGTTGAAAAGAGTAACCCAAAATGTTGAGTTAAAATAACTCAAATAAGGGATTTGTCCTTTTCTGAACCAGCAGTTGGGTTAAAATTGGGTTATTTTTTAAACCGACATATTTTAGTGTGTAGAAAATGACATTGTTGTTTTTTGGCATAGCCAAAGCGGAGGAGGTGAACACAACTGGAAGGGTGAAGCATCAGGCGCCCAGTGAATGGACAGAAAATAAGTATTAGGTGCGCATGAAAGTTGGCTACTGCAACAAAAAAAAAGCAGACAATATTTCGGTTTTCGTTTATTTGCCTCTTGTTGCGAATAATTGCAAAAATGACAAGGAATTAAGACGCACAAAGAAGGAACAGGAGCCAAAGCGGAGGAGGTGAACACAACTGGAAGGGTGAAGCATCAGGCGCCCAGTGAATGGACAGGAAATAAGTAATGCCGAGTGCGCATAAAAGTTGGCTACTGCAACCAAAAAAAAAGCAGACAATATTTCGGTCTTTGTTTATTTGCCTCTTGTTGCAAATAATCGCAAACATTTTTGATACAATGTGTTGAATCAAAAGCCTGTATTACATATAAAACACCAGTTTCAATGCTGTAGTAATCCAAGTGAGACAAATAGTCAACGGGAACTGAGTCGCTAGATGTGCATGTTTTTCAACTCACCTTACAAAACCGTCCACTAGAGATGCGCGGATAGGCAATTATTTCATCCGCAACCGCATCACAAAAGTCGTCAACCATCCGCATCCACCCGAACTAACATTTAATCAACACCGCATCCGCCCGTTGTTATATATCTAATATAGAGGATGCAAGGCATTAGTGAGGTTATAAAGCGTTTGCCTGTTAAAGAAAGGAGACTGATCCAATGCAGCAGAGACATTCAATGCGTGCCACACTGTCACGGCCCGGACGCACACCAGTGCGCAATCATCTGGGAGCCGCGCCGAGCGCACCTCCAAGCGCGCTCGCGCCACTCAAACTGCTGCAGGCAGCTGCGTTCTATCTTGTTTTAACATCCTGTGGCACTCTTCTGGGATCACGGCGGACGAAACTGCTCATGCTCAGGGTGTTTGTGGAGATTCGGGGTTTTGCACAAATGTGATGCACCATGTTAGATGTCCCGCGGTTGTGTCCACAAACCGCGCATCTCTACCGTCCACATATGCCGAAAGTTGCGTACCCAAATCGGTGGTGTTTTGGGCTAAAAATACGCAGTATTTGGTGTTTAGTCGAGGAACTGTGTGCGAAATTTCAAGTCAATATCCCACATAAAGCAGTGAAATGGGTGGTTTGACAACAGCGGCGCCACGTGGTGTATTTTTCATGAAAAAGTGCGGGCGACACAGCAGGGGTGCATGTTTTGACACGTTTACCCTCCTGTTTGCGTGCAGCCGTTTGGGAGTAGGTAAAAGGTACCTTACTAAAATGCCGAGGGTGTCTCCATTTTTTTCACATGGTTGTGCTTGTAAGATGATGTCACTATTTATTAAGTGAAAAAGTAAAAGACATTTGCAAATGTTTCTTGTACTTTGTACAATACGAGGGATTGTTCTTGTTCCGGGATCACTATTTATTTATATTAATCTAATACAGGTATTAATCTAACACAGGTATTAATCTAATACAAGTATTAATCTAACACAGGTATTAATCTAATACAAGTATTAATCTAACACAGGTATTAATCTAATACAAGTATTAATCTAACACAGGTATTAATCTAACACAGGTATTAATCTAATACAGGTATTAATCTAACACAGGTATTAATCTAACACAGGTATTAATCTAATACAGGTATTAATCTAACACAGGTATTAATCTAACACAGGTATTAATCTAACACAGGTATTAATCTAATACAGGTATTAATCTAACACAGGTATTAATCTAATACAAGTATTAATCTAACACAGGTATTAATCTAATACAGGTATTAATCTAACACAGGTATTAATCTAATACAAGTATTAATCTAACACAGGTATTAATCTAACACAGGTATTAATCTAATACAGGTATTAATCTAACACAGGTATTAATCTAACACAGGTATTAATTTAATACAGGTATTAATCTAACACAGGTATTAATCTAATACAGGTATTAATCTAATACAAGTATTAATCTAACACAGGTATTAATCTAATACAGGTATTAATCTAACACAGGTATTAATCTAACACAGGTATTAATCTAACACAAGTATTAATCTAATACAGGTATTAATCTAACACAGGTATTAATCTAACACAGGTATTAATCTGATCTGAAATTAATATAATTTTTAACACTTTTATTAGGGGGACACTTTTAGATACCTGAGATTTTTTGTCAGATTTTTTGCTCCAAAAACAGTAAAGACACAAAAGCGATATTGCTATGAAATATTTACCTATTTTAGGCTTCAATTCCTTTACAGTAAATATTCCACTGTAAACATTTTTTTGCAGAAAAGTTTTGCCATAAAAAAAAAAAAGTTTCCTTTGACAAAAAAGTGCATAAAACATAAGAAAAAATGTAACTTTGTCAATAGAAGTTTTTCTATAATATTCTGAGGGTTGGAAATAAAAAAAATGTTTTGACTTATTTTTAACACTTTAAGTGACCGTAGAGTGGAAAAAAAGTTGTCTTTTATATTAAAGTTGTGATAATGTAAATTAGATTTATGACACCAAGAGTTTGTGAATAAAATAGATATGACCAAAATAGTATCAATCTCACAGAGAGTCCCGAGCCAGAAGGTAATGAGCAAGCCAGTCACAGATCCCTTCCCCACCGACAACAATGCTAATCAAGCAGACTTTGTGAGAGCCAACGATTACTTTGGAGAAAAATTATAATCCAGGACCTTTATATTTTTGAGCCTGAACACAAAGAGGATGAAGGATGAGGTTTCAGAAGCTAAACAGATGTAGCTTTATTGAAACGCTATCTGCAGCATTACTAGGTGCTAAACTTACAAACTAACCAAAATAAAACAAGCACCTACTGTAATATATAACGCTCGCATAATTCCGTTTAGATGAAGATTCAATCGCAATCCTCACGAAGGGTTGAATAAAAAAGTACTGTTGTGTCTATTTCGCCATCTGGGGATGTGAATGTGGACCAGCCTGTGGACCAGCCTGTGGACCAGCCTGTGGACCAGCCTGTCGGGCTAACCAAAGACTTTCTAAAACCACCATTGCACAGATGAAGTCACTTCACACAGGACGTCCTAACAAGATCGGCCTTAGCTGACCTTCCACTTTGGCGGCGGCTGACGACGGAGGCCTGGCGCCCGATCAACGCAACCGAGCCACCTGGCCCCGCCCTTTCACCCGGCCAGGAAGCTGCCAGAAGCGACGCCGCTCCAAATAGTCGCTGGCCAAAAGGGCCGCCCTGCCGCGTGGTAAAGGACAGCCAGCAGAAGCCGAGATGACCACTTTCTGCAACAACTGTGAAGGGCATAATGAAGACAACACATGATGTAAGTGTCTATATTAGCCTACTATCAAAATGACTTTAAAAGTCTTATATAAGTGTTATAATGAAGACAACACATGATGTAAGTGTCTATATTAGCCTACTATCAAAATGACTTTAAAAGTCTTATATAAGTGTTATAATTAAATACAACACATGATGTAAGTTTTTTAGTCTACTATCAAAATGACTTTAAAAGTCTTATATAAGTGTTATAATGAAGACAACACATGATGTAAGTGTTTATATTAGCCTACTATCAAAATGACTTTAAAAGTCTTATATAAGTGTTATAATGACGACAACACATGATGTAAGTGTCTATATTAGCTATATTAGCCTACTATCAAAATTACTTTAAAAGTCTTATATAAGTGTTACAATTAAACACAACACATGATGTAAGTTTTATTAGCCTACTATCAAAATGACTTTAAAAGTCTTATATAAGTGTTATAATGAAGACAACACATGATGTAAGTGTCTATATTAGTTATATTAGCCTGCTATCAAAATGACTTTTAAAGTCTTTTATAAGTGTTATAATGAAGACAACACATGATGTAAGTGTCTATATTAGCCTACTATCAAAATGACTTTAAAAGTCTTATATAAGTGTTATAATGAAGACAACACATGATGTGTCTGTATTAGCCTACTATCAAAATGACTTTAAAAGTCTTATATAAGTGTTATGATGAAGACAACACAGATGTAAGTGTCTATATTAGCCTACTATCAAAATGACTTTAAAAGTCTTATATAAGTGTTATAATTAGATACAACACATGATGCAAGTTTTATTAGCCTACCATCAAAATGACTTTAAAAGTCTTATATAAGTGTTATAATGAAGACAACACATGATGCAAGTGTCTGTATTAGCTATATTAGCCTACTATCAAAATGACTTTAAAAGTCTTATATAAGTGTTATAATGAAGACAACACATGATGTATGTAAGTGTTCATACTAGCCTACTATCAAAATGACTTTAAAAGTCGTATATAAGTGTTATAATTAAGTACAACACAATATGTAAGTTTTATTAGCCTACTATCAAAATGACTTTAAAAGTCTTATATAAGTGTTATAATGAAGACAACACATGATGTAAGTGTCTATATTAGCCTACTATCAAAATGACTTTAAAAGTCTTATATAAGTGTTATGATGAAGTCAACACATGATGTAAGTGTCTATATTAGCCTACTATCAAAATGACTTTAAAAGTCTTATATAAGTGTTATAATGAAGGCAGCACATGATGTAAGTGTCTATATTAGTCTACTATCAAAATGACTTTAAAAGTCGTATATAAGTGTAACAATGACGACAACACATGATGTAAGTGTCTATATTAGCTATATTAGCCTACTATCAAAATTACTTTAAAAGTCTTTTATAAGTATTACAATTAAACACAACACATGATGTAAATTTTATTAGCCTACTATCAAAATGACTTTAAAAGTCTTATATAAGTGTTATAATTAAATACAACATATTTGCTATATTTTCTTTGATTGTGACGTTTATAATTTCCAAAATGTTTTTTGTAGGAAATTTCAAGTTGCTTTTTAATGTGCACGTTCCTTGCTTATAGTGTTTATAGTAACTATATTAGCTTACTATCAAAATGACTTTAAAAGTCTTATATAAGTGTTATAATGAAGACAACACATGATGTAAGTGTCTACCGGTATATTAGTTCAATTAGCCTACTATCAAAATGACATTAAAAGTCTTTTATAAGTGTTATAATGAAGACAACACATGATGCAAGTGTCTGTATTAGCTATATTAGCCTACTATCAAAATTACTTTAAAAGCCTTATATAAGTGTTATAATGAAGACAACACATGATGTAAGTGTCTATATTAGTCTACTATCAAAATGACTTTAAAAGTCTTATATAAGTGTTATAATGAAGACAACACATGATGCAAGTGTCTGTATTAGCTATATTAGCCTACTATCAAAATGACTTTAAAAGTCTTATATAAGTGTTATAATGAAGACAACACATGATGCAAGTGTCTATATTAGCCTACTATCAAAATGACTTTAAAAGTCTTGTATAAGTGTTATAATAAAGACAACACATGATGTAAGTGTCTATATTAGCTATATTAGCCTACTATCAAAATGACTTTAATAGATTTATATAAGTGTTATAATTAAATACAACACTTGATGTAAGTTTTATTAGCCTACTATCAAAATGACTTTAAAAGTCTTATAAAGGTGTTATAATGAAGACAACACATGATGTAAGTGTCTATATTAGCTATATTAGCCTACTATCAAAATGACTTTAAAAGTCTTATATAAGTGTTATAATTAAATACATCAAATGATGTGTCTATATTAGCCTACTATCAAAATGACTTTAAGTCGTATATAAGTGTTATAAATAAATACAACACATGACTTAAGTTTTATTAGCCTACTATCAAAATGACTTTAAAAGTCTTATATAAGTGTTATAATGAAGACAACACAGATGTAAGTGTCTATATTAGCCTACAATCAAAATGACTTTAAAAGTCTTATATAAGTGTTATGATGAAGTCAACACATGATGTAAGTGTCTATATTAGCCTACTATCAAAATGACTTTAAAAGTCTTGTATAAGTGTTATGATGAAGTCAACACATGATGTAAGTGTCTATATTAGCCTACTATTAAAATGACTTTAAAAGTCTTATATAAGTGTTATAATGAAGACAACACATGATGTAAGTGTCTATATTAGCCTACTATCAAAATGACTTTAAAAGCCGTATATAAGTGTAACAATGACGACAACACATGATGTAAGTGTCTATATTAGCTATATCAGCCTACTATCAAAATTACTTTAAAAGTCTTATATAAGTGTTACAATTAAACACAACACATGATGTAAATGTTATTAGCCTACTATCAAAATGACTTTAAAAGTCTTATATAAGTGTTATAATGAAGACAACACATGATGTAAGTGTCTATATTAGCCTACTATCAAAATGACTTTAAAAGCCGTATATAAGTGTAACAATGACGACAACACATGATGTAAGTGTCTATATTAGCTATATTAGCCTACTATCAAAATTACTTTAAAAGTCTTATATAAGTGTTACAATTAAACACAACACATGATGTAAATTTTATTAGCCTACTATCAAAATGACTTTAAAAGTCTTATATAAGTGTTATAATGAAGACAACACATGATTAGCTATATTAGCCTACTATCAAAATTACTTTAAAAGTTGTATATAAGTGTTATAATTAAATACAACACATGACGTAAGTTTTATTAGCCTACTATCAAAATGACTTTAAAAGTGGTACATAAGTGTTATAATTAAATACAACACAAAATGTAAGTGTCTATATTAGCCTACTATCAAAATGACTTTAAAAGTGGTACATAAGTGTCATAATGAAGCTGCCAGAAGCGACGCCGCTCCAGATAGTCGCGGGCCAAGAGGGCCACCCTGCCGCATGGCGAAGGTTAGCCAGCAGGAGCCGCGATGACCACTTTCTGCAACAACGGTTGAAGGACATCCAAGTATTGTTCTTATTTCCTCAACTCCCGTCTATTAAAAGTCACGTCAACATGTCTCGGTGTGCACTCAAAACATTACCGCGGGGTAAAAACGCAGGCGCCGGCATGCGACGCTCGTCGGCGTGCTCCGCAACCCAGATGGCACGCCGCTGCCGTGAAAGCTTTCATCACAGCATCCCTCTTTGCAAAGTAACAGCAACATCATATTTATGGTGCATCCTAATTGAGACAAGACTTCAGAACAATAGCAGATAGAAATAGTCCTTCCATATGCGGGGAAAGGCGGGGGGAGGGGGGGGGGGGTGACAGATATCCTAACGCTTTAGCACGGATTGTTCTTTTTTTTTTTTTTTTATATCATCATTAATGTGATACCGGGGCCCCATGTGACCTCCTCACAGCGGCACCTCATTTCCAAAAGCAGTCATCGGAACAAACAGAAGGCGGGCAGCAGAAAGACGGCGTGGCGGGCGAGAGAGAGAGAGAGAGAGAGAGAGAGAGAGAGAGAGAGAGTTTTACAACAAATGAGATTGTTCTGATTGGAGGAAGCTCTTAAAAAGAAGAAACCAACACAAACAACAGCGGTGTGATATTTGATGTCACGCGGCGCCCGCCATCCAGTTGTTTGCTTTTTTGCGCGACAGGAAGTGTCATCACAGCCACACTTCACTGTCCACTTTGGATTTTCGAGGCCGGCGGGGAGTCGCGGGGGAATGGCTCCGGTTTGTTGGGATTGAGATTGTCCGAGCGGGCCGTGGTAGAAGAAACATAATTAATCACAGCTTACTGATGCACATAGGGTTGTCTCCCCCTCGATTTTGCCTCGTTGTTCTCGTCCAGAAGGTCATCGCGTCCAATGAGGCGTTGCTTGTGGAGCTCATCAGCATCTCCATATGTGCTAACGTACACACAAGTGAAATAGAAGTATGTGGCTGGAAAGTGGGGGGGGGTGGTGTGGGTCCGTGGAGTGCTGCGACAGACTCCCCAGCCTCCTGGTAGGATTTGTTGGAATGTGAGCGAGGAGGATTTTAGCACCAGGCGAGCCGCGCCAGAGTGCCGCAGACTTCATGCCATCTGTCTCAGCCTCCGTCCTCTCCGTGCCAAAAACTCCTCAGACCTTTATTTCCTCCTTCTCATCCCCGTTCACGAGAGGAGCGGACATGCTGCGGATCTGCTAATCTACTGGACCGGACGCGGGGTTGCTGGATGGAGGGGGGGGGGGGGGGGGTTGCAATGACTGGCTTGCGTCAACAGATTCAAATAAAACACAATCTCAGTTGATTAATATGGATCTTTTTGGGTGCCAGCATGGAGCCAAAAATGTCCATAGGGCCCTTAGGGAAAGACCTGTGACGCCGTATAGGCTCCTGAGAACCAGTGTCCTCTGCAGTGGACGTTTGTTTTTGGTTGGTTTCTTTTGTCAGAGTTACACATTTCCATGTAAGAAGTGCTGTCCTTGTTGTCATTATTTGGATATAAAGGAGGGGTGTCTAAACTTTTTCCACTGGAAAAAAAAGGCCATTTTGATATTTTTCATTTTCAAAACCAATACAAAATATGTTGTTTTTTATTGTATAATTATGTTTTTTATTTGTATTTTTATTCTATTAGTCTCTATTTTATTTAGCACCATTATGACTATTGTTATTCTCTCCGTCTAAACATCACAAAATGCCACAAATTCAGTTTATTCCACTCCAAGTTTTAGCAGGGAGCTAAAAGTGTCCATAGGGCCCTTAGGGAAAGACCTGTGACGTCGTGTAGGCTCCTGAGAACCAGTGTCCTCTGCGGTGGACGTTTGTTTTTGGTTGGTTTCTTTTGTCAGAGTTGCACATTTCCACCAAAAGAGGAACAAAAAAAATCCTGTTATGCAAAACACAAAAATAGGCTGGTTCTCAGGACACTTTATTAGGGACACAAGCTATTGAGACACTTCCATTAATTGTAAGATCACGTCTGAGTGACACTTGTCGTGTAACTTTTAAAAACGAACACAATGAAGGGATTATTTTTTCTGATCAAGTAAAAAAGAAAAAAAAAAGTTCCACTTTTGGTTGAAGCAAAAAGTGAACATATATAAGAAGTGTAAAAAGTGCTGTCCTTGTTGTCATTATTTGGATATAAAGGAGGGGTGTCTAAACTTTTTCCACTGAAAAAAAAGGCCCTTTTGATATTTTTCATTTTCAAAACAAATACAAAATATATTGTGTTTTTTATTTTATAATTATGTTTTTTATTTGTATTTTTATTGTATTAGTCTCTATTTTATTTGGCACAATTATGACTATTATTATTCTCCCCGTATAAACATCACAAATTGCCAGAAATTCAGTTTATTCCACTCCAAGTTTTAGCATGGAGCTAAAAGTGTCCATAGGGCCCTTAGGGAAAGACCTGTGACGCCGTATAGGCTCCTGAGAACCAGTGTCCTCTGCAGTGGACGTTTGTTTTTGGTTGGTTTCTTTTGTCAGAGTTGCACATTTCCACCAAAAATCCCGTAATGCAAAACACAAAAAAGAGGCTGGTTCTCAGGACACTTTATTAGGGACACAAGCTAATGAGACACTTCCGCTAATTCGAAGATCACGTCTGAGTGACACTTGTCGTGTAACTTTTAAAAATAAACACGATGAAGGGATTATTTTTCTAATCAAGTAAGAAAAAAAAAAAAAACGTTCCACTTTTGGTTGAAGCAAAAAGTGAACATTTATAAGAAGTGTAAGAAGTGCTGTCCTTGTTGTCATTATTTGGATATAAAGGAGGGGTGTCTAAACTTTTTCCACTGAAAAAAAAGCCATTTTGATATTTTTCATTTTGAAAACCAATACAAAATATATTGTGTTTTTTATTTTATAACTATGTTTTTTATTTGTATTTTTTATTGTATTAGTCTCTATTTTATTTAGCACCATTATGACTATTATTAGTCTCTCCGTCTAAACATCACAAAATGCCACAAATTGAGTTTATTCCACTCCAAGTTTTAGCATGAAGCTAAAAGTGTCCATAGGGCCCTTAGGGAAAGACCTGTGACGCCGTATGGGCTCCTGAGAACCAGTGTCCTCTGCAGTGGACGTTTGTTTTTGGTTGGTTTCTTTTGTCAGAGTTGCACATTTCCACCAAAAATCCCGTAATGCAAAACACAAAAAGAGGCTGGTTCTCAGGACACTTTATTAGGGACACAAGCTAATGAGACACTTCCGCTAATTGTAAGATCACGACAGGGATTATTTTTCTAATCAAGTAAGAAATAAAAAAAAACATGTTCCACTTTTGGTTGAAGCAAAAAGTGAACATATATAAGAGGTGTTGTCTTGGTTGTCATTATTTGGATATAAAAGAGGGGTGTCTGAACTTTTTCCACTGAAAAAAAAGGCCCTTTTGATATTTTTCATTTTCAAAACAAATACAAAATATATTGTGTTTTTTATTATATAATTATGTTTTTTATTTGTATTTTTATTGTATTAGTCTCTATTTTATTTAGCACCATTATGACTATTTTTATTCTCTCCGTCTAAACATCACAAAATGCCACAAATTCAGTTTATTCCACTCCAAGTTTTAGCATGGGTGTCCATAGGGCCCTTAGGGAAAGACCTGTGACGCCGTATGGGCTCCTGAGAACCAGTGTCCTCTGCAGTGGACGTTTGTTTTTGGTTGGTTTCTTTTGTCAGAGTTGCACATTTCCACAAAAAATCCCGTAATGCAAAACACAAAAAGAGGCTGGTTCTCAGGACACTTTATTAGGGACACAAGCTAATGAGACACTTCCGCTAATTGTAAGATCACGACAGGGATTATTTTTCTAATCAAGTAAGAAAGAAGAAAAAACGTTCCACTTTTGGTTGAAGCAAAAAGTGAACATATATAAGAGGTGTTGTCTTGGTTGTCATTATTTGGATATAAAGGAGGGGTGTCTAAACTTTTTCCACTGAAAAAAAAGGCCCTTTTGATATTTTTCATTTTCAAAACAAATACAAAATATATTGTGTTTTTTATTTTATAATTATGTTTTTTATTTGTATTTTTATTGTATTAGTCTCTATTTTATTTAGCACCATTATGACTATTATTATTCTCTCCGTCTAAACATCACAAAATGCCACAAATTCAGTTTATTCCACTCCAAGTTTTAGCATGGGTGTCCATGGGGCCCTTAGGGAAAGACCTGTGACGCCATATAGGCTCCTGAGAACCAGTGTCCTCTGCGGTGGACGTTTGTTTTTGGTTGGTTTCTTTCGTCAGAGTTGCAAATTTCCACCAAAAGAGGAACAAATCCTGTTATGCAAAACACAAAAAGAGGCTGGTTCTCAGGACACTTTATTTGGGACACAAGCTAATGAGACACTTCCGCTAATTGTAAGATCACGTCTGAGTGACACTTGTCATGTAACTTTTAAAAATGAACACAATGAAGGGATTACTTTTATAATCAAGTAAGAAAGAAAAAAAAACGTTCCACTTTTGGTTGAAGCAAAAAGTGACCATTTATAAGAAGTGTAAGAAGTGCTGTCCTTGTTGTCATTATTTGGATATAAAGGAGGGGTGTCTAAACTTTTTCCACTGAAAAAAAAGGCCCTTTTGATATTTTTCATTTTCAAAACAAATACAAAATATATTGTGTTTTTTATTTTATAAATATGTTTTTTATTTGTATTTTTATTGTATTAGTCTCTATTTTATTTAGCACCATTATGACTATTTTTATTCTCTCCGTCTAAACATCACAAAATGCCACAAATTCAGTTTATTCCACTCCAAGTTTTAGCATGGGTGTCCATAGGGCCCTTAGGGAAAGACCTGTGACGCCGTATAGGCTCCTGAGAACCAGTGTCCTCTGCGGTGGACGTTTGTTTTTGGTTGGTTTCTTTTGTCAGAGTTGCACATTTCCACCAAAAATCCCGTAATGCAAAACACAAAAAGAGGCTGGTTCTCAGGACACTTTATTAGGGACACAAGCTAATGAGACACTTCCGCTAATTGTAAGATCACAACAGGGATTCTTTTTCTAATCAAGTAAGAAAGAAAAAAAAACGTTCCACTTTTGGTTGAAGCAAAAAGTGAACATTTATAAGAAGTGTAAGAAGTGCTGTCGTTGTTGTCATTATTTGGATATAAAGGAGGGGTGTCTAAACTTTTTCCACTGAAAAAAAAGGCCCTTTTGATATTTTTCATTTTCAAAACAAATACAAAATATATTGTGTTTTTTATTTTATAAATATGTTTTTTATTTGTATTTTTTATTGTATTAGTCTCTATTTTATTTAGCACCATTATGACTATTTTTATTCTCTCCGTCTAAACATCACAAAATGCCACAAATTCAGTTTATTCCACTCCAAGTTTTAGCATGGGTGTCCATAGGGCCCTTAGGGAAAGACCTGTGACGCCGTATAGGCTCCTGAGAACCAGTGTCCTCTGCGGTGGACGTTTGTTTTTGGTTGGTTTCTTTTGTCAGAGTTGCACATTTCCACCAAAAATCCCGTAATGCAAAACACAAAAAGAGGCTGGTTCTCAGGACACTTTATTAGGGACACAAGCTAATGAGACACTTCCGCTAATTGTAAGATCACAACAGGGATTATATTTCTAATCAAGTAAGAAAGAAAAAAAAACGTTCCACTTTTGGTTGAAGCAAAAAGTGAACATTTATAAGATGTGTAAGAAGTGCTGTCCTTGTTGTCATTATTTGGATATAAAGGAGGGGTGTCTAAACATTTTCCACTGAAAAAAAAGGCCTTTTGATATTTTTCATTTTGAAAACAAATACAAAATATATTGTGTTTTTTATTGTATAATTATGTTTTTTATTTGTTTTTGTATTTTATTAGTCTCTATTTTATTTAGCACCATTATGACTATTTTTATTCTCTCCGTCTAAACATCACAAAATGACACAAATTCAGTTTATTCCACTCGAAGTTTTAGCATGGGTGTCCATAGGGCCCTTAGGGAAAGACCTGTGACGCCGTGTAGGCTCCTGAGAACCAGTGTCCTCTGCGGTGGACGTTTGTTTTTGGTTGGTTTATTTTGTCAGGGTTGCACATTTCCAACTAAAATCCCGTTATGCAAAACACAAAAAGAGGCTGGTTCTCAGGACACTTTATTAGGGACACAAGCTAATGAGACACTTCCGCTAATTGTAAGATCACGACAGGGATTATTTTTCTAATCAAGTAAGAAAGAAAAAAAAACGTTCCACTTTTGGTTGAAGCAAAAAGTGAACATTTATAAGAAGTGTAAGAAGTGCTGTCCTTGTTGTCATTATTTGGATATAAAGGAGGGGTGTCTAAACTTTTTCCACTGAAAAAAAGGCCCTTTTGATATTTTTCATTTTCAAAACAAATACAAAATATATTGTGTTTTTTATTTTATAATTATGTTTTTTATTTGTATTTTTATTGTATTAGTCTCTATTTTATTTAGCACCATTATGACTATTTTTATTCTCTCCGTCTAAACATTACAAAATGCCACAAATTCAGTTTATTCCACTCCAAGTTTTAGCATGGGTGTCCATAGGGCCCTTAGGGAAAGACCTGTGACGCCGTATAGGCTCCTGAGAACCAGTGTCCTCTGCGGTGGACGTTTGTTTTTGGTTGGTTTATTTTGTCAGAGTTGCACATTTCCACCAAAAATCCCGTAATGCAAAACACAAAAAGAGGCTGGTTCTCAGGACACTTTATTAGGGACACAAGCTAATGAGACACTTTTGCTAATTGTAAGATCACAACAGGGATTATTTTCCTAATCAAGTAAGAAAGAAAAATAAAAACGTTCCACTTTTGGTTGAAGCAAAAAGTGAACATATATAAGAGGTGTTGTCTTGGTTGTCATTATTTGGATATAAAGGAGGGGTGTCTAAACTTTTTCCACTGAAAGAAAAGGCCATTTTGATATTTTTCATTTTCAAAACAAATACAAAATATATTGTGTTTTTTATTTTATAATTATGTTTTTTATTTGTATTTTTATTGTATTAGTCTCTATTTTATTTAGCACCATTATGACTATTTTTATTCTCTCCGTCTAAACATGACAAAATGCCACAAATTCAGTTTATTCCACTCCAAGTTTTAGCATGGGTGTCCATAGGGCCCTTAGGGAAAGACCTGTGACGTCGTATAGGCTCCTGAGAACCAGTGTCCTCTGCGGTGGACATTTGTTTTTGGTTGGTTTCTTTTGTCAGAGTTGCACATTTCCACCAAAAATCCCGTAATGCAAAACACAAAAAGAGGCTGGTTCTCAGGACACTTTATTAGGGACACAAGCTAATCAGACACTTCCGCTAATTGTAAGATCACAACAGGGATTGTTTTTCTAATCAAGTAAGAAAGAAAAAAAAAACGTTCCACTTTTGGTTGAAGCAAAAAGTGAACATATATAAGAAGTGTAAAAAGTGTTGTCCTTGTTGTCATTATTTGGATGTAAAGGAGGGGTGTCTAAACTTTTTCCACTGAAAAAAAAGGCCATTTTGATATTTTTCATTTTCAAAACCAATACAAAATATGTTGTTTTTTATTGTATAATTATGTTTTTTATTTGTATTTTTATTCTATTAGTCTCTATTTTATTTAGCACCATTATGACTATTATTAGTCTCTCTGTCTAAACATCACAAAATGCCACAAATTCAGTTTATTCCACTCCAAGTTTTAGCATGGAGCTAAAAGTGTCCATAGGGCCCTTAGAGAAAGACCTGTGTCCTCTGCGGTGGACGTTTGTTTTTGGTTGGTTTCTTTTGTCAAGAGTTACACATTTCCACCAAAAATCCCGTAATGCAAAACACAAAAAGAGTCTGGTTCTCAGGACACTTTATTAGGGACACAAGCTAATGAGACACTTCCGCTAATTGTAAGATCACGTCTGAGTGACACTTGTCGTGTAACTTTTAAAAATTAACACAATGAAGGGATTATTTTTCTGATCAAGTAAAAAAGAAAAAAAAACGTTCCACTTTTGGTTGAAGCAAAAAGTGAACATATATAAGAAGTGTAAGAAGTGCTGTCTTTGTTGTCATTATTTGGATATAAAGGAGGGGTGTCTAAAAATTTTCCACTGAAAAAAAGGTCATTTTGATATTTTTTATTTTCAAAACCAATACATAATATATTGTGTTTTTTATTGTATAATTATGTTTTTTATTTTTATTTTTATTCTATTAGTCTCTATTTTATTTAGCACCATTATGACTATTATTAATCTGTCCGTCTAAACATCACAAAATGCCACAAATTCAGCCTCATTTTGAGTTTGTTGGTGTTTTCCTGTGTGTAGTGCTTTAGTTCTTGTCTTGTGCTCTTATTTTGGTGTTTTCCTGTAGCAGTTTCATGTCTTCCTTTGAGCGCTATTCCCCGCAGCTGCTTTGTGTTAGCAAGCGAGGCTATTGAAGTTGTTGCTATTCTTCTTTGTGTGGACATTGTTGCTTGCCATGTCACGCACGGATGTACATTGTGGATGCCGTCTCTGCTCCACACGGTGCAAGTTTTTGCTGTCGTCCAGCATTCTGTTTCTGTTTACTTTGTAGCCAGTTCAGTTTTACTGTCGTTTTACATAGCCATCCCTATGCTTCATTGAATGTTCCTTTCCCTTTTGTTAATTTCTGGCTTAAGCGTTACATACCTTTTTACCTGCACGCTGTGGTCTGCATATTGGGATCACAGTTCTACAGCCGAGTGGAGTTCAAATCCTCCACACGACACTTCCGCTCCGGACAGGCTAACCTCCTCCAACCTCCGAGGACAAAGCTACGAACAATGGGAGACCGGGCTTTCTGCTCCGCCGCTCCCAGTCTGTGGAACGTTCTCCCTGACCACCTGAGGGCACCACAGACTGTGAATGCTTTTAAAACAGGCTTAAAAACTATTCTTTTTTAAAAAAAGCCTTTTTTTAGATGTATGCATACTAGTTTTAGCTATTTTGCTGTTCTAGTTTTTATTTATATATATATATATATATATATATATATATGTCTTAATAAGGTTATCTAAAAAATAGTGCTCGATACCGTAGTAGAGCGCAATATATGTATGTGTGGGAAAAAATCACAAGACTATTTCATCTCTACAGGCCTGTTTCATGAGGGGGGGGTTCCCTCAATCATCAGGAGATTTTAATGGGAGCATTCACATACCATGGTTTGTATAGGGCACAGAGTGGGTGGGTACAGGCTGGCATAGGGGCGTGGTGATTGGCTCATGTGTTACCTAGGAGGTGTTTCCGTCTGTGGCGGCATGCTGTTACAATTTCGCTGCGCTTGTTGAGGGATGACAGGTCTGGACGGTAAATAATACACAGTTTCTCTTTCAAGCATAGGTTGCATCTTTTATTACCACTATTGCAAATGAGCCGTCGGCCCCCGGACAGAGCGACTCCAAAACCAACAAAGGCTGTAACTGTCGAAAGAAACCTGATTGCCCTCTCAACGGGGGGTGCTTACAAACATCAGTTGTCTACCAATCTAAGGTAATACGCAAGGACATTAACACATCCGACACATATGTAGGATTAACCGAGGGAGAATTCAAAACCAGATGGAACAATCACAAGGCTTCTTTCAGGAACCAAAATCTGCGGAATACCACAGAACTCAGCAAACACATTTGGGACCTCAAAGACAATAATGTTGAATATTCAATAACATGGCAAATTCTTGCATCCAGCACACCTTACAATAGTGGTAATAAAAGATGCAACCTATGCTTGAAAGAGAAACTGTTTATTATTTACCGTCCAGACCTGTCATCCCTCAACAAGCGCAGCGAAATTGTAACAGCATGCCGCCACAGACGGAAACACCTCCTAGGTAGCACATGAGCCAATCACCACGCCCCTACGCCAGCCTGTACCCACCCACTCTGTGCCCTATATAAACCATGGTATGTGAATGCTCCCATTAAAATCTCCTGATGATTGAGGGAACCCCCCCCTCATGAAACAGGCCTGTAGAGATGAAATAGTCTTGTGATTTTTTCCCACACATATATATATATATATATATATATATATATATATATATTAATACACTGTAGCACTTTGAGGTTGTTTACTCAATGTAAAGTGCTTTTTACAAATACAATCTATTATTATTATATTATTACACAGCACTGACACCAAGGAACAGCACAGTGTTTGCAGATTATAATTATAGATTTGCAAAAAACATATTTTTTGGACCAATTAGGTGAAGTTGCATAGTTTCCCACGGCACACCAGACAATATCTAGTGTGCCGCAGCACAGTGGTTGAAAAACACTGATGTAGACCACAAGGAAGTATTTTACATTTAGAAAAAAAATCATAATAATATGACTCCTTTAATGCGCCTTAATGCGGTGTGCCTTTTGTATGAAAAAAGATCTAAAATAGACCATTTGTCGGCAATGCGCCTTATAATCAGGTGCACCCTATGGTGTGGAAAATACCTAACACACTTTTTACCACGGATGAATGACGGAAATATTTCTGACTACCTGTATTAGCGGCTGCAAGCCAAGCGTAATTGTGGAATGGTCAATTGGATGATAAATGGATTGCATTCCTCATGCTCGTACTAGGAGTGTTACGGTTTCGGTTCGGTTCGGAGGTGTACCGAACGAGTTTCCACACAAGCTGCTCTGCTTTCTGTCTCTGTCAGTCCTCTACACAGCACCCAGCATTGTCCCACCCACACAACCATCTGATTGGTTACACACAGAGCGGTAACAGCCAATCAGCAGTGAGTATTCAGAGCGCATGTAGTCAGTGCTTAGCATTTAGCAGGTAATCATCAGGCAGCGGACTCTCCCCAAATGATAATAAACACCTCCCAGTCAACTACTAGTAACATCACTATGAGCCCGTTGACCTTCTAGAACAGGGGTGCTCATTACGTCGATCGCGAGCTACCGGTCGATCTCGGAGGGTGTGTCAGTCGATCAACAGCCAGGCATTAAAAAAATAGTCCTAAAAATGAGCGATCATAAATCTTCACTATGACGTCACTTTCGTCACTTGATTGACATTCACGGCACCCGAGGGTCTTCTGAGATGACGCTGGCTGCTGCCAGCTCATTAAAATTACCGACTGGAAGGCGAGAAACACTTTATTTCAACAGACTCTGGCGCCGTACCTGTCGTCAAAACTCCAAAGACCGACTGCACAGTTGCACAATAAAAGCGCTGCTTCATCCTGCCTGCGCTAACAAAATAAGAGTCTCAGAAAGCTGGCGTGCACAAGCTAGCAAGCTACGGAGTTTGCCGACAATGTATTTCTTGTAAAGTGTATACAAAGGAGTACGGAAGCTGGACAAATAAGATGCCAAAAACCAACCACTTTCATGTGGTATTGGACAGAAAGGAGGACTTTTTTCTCCTCCATTCGAAAATGCGGACATTATCATCACCACTGTCTGATTCCAATCAATGCAAGTCATCAGAATCAGGTAATACACCAACTTATATTCTTGTCTTCATGAAAGAAAGGAATCTATATGTGTTAAACATGCTTGTATTATCTTTAAACACCTTTAACTTATTAACAATATTAACTATATGTGTTAAACATGCTTGTATTATCTTTAAACACCTTTAACTTGTTAACAATATTAACTATATGTGTTAAACATGCTTGTATTCTCTTTAAACACCTTTAACTTATTAATAATATTAACTATATGTATTAAACATGCTTGTATTATCAATAAACACCTTTAACTTGTTAACAATATTAACTATATGTATTAAACATACTTGTATTATCATTAAACACCTTTAATTTATTAACAATATTAACTATATGTATTAAACATACTTGTATTATCATTAAACACCTTTAATTTATTAACAATATTAACTATATGTATTAAACATTCTTGTATTATCATTAAACACCTTTAATTTATTAACAATATTAACTATGTGTTAAACATGATTGCATTATTAAAACCAAAACAAACAGGCTAAAGAACAGCTTCTTCCCCAGGGCCATAACCATCCTGAACGGACTGCCCCATTGTCCCTCATAACTGCCTTCTCTTCGGTGCAATAACCCATTCCACCAACCACCCTGTTTTTGTTTTGTTTTTTCATGTATATATTCATTTCACACCATATTCATTGCACTTCTACATTTTTTTAATTTTTATATATTTGCACATTGTTTTTCTAGCATGCACACATCGCACTGTATGGAATGGCCTCAATCTCGTTACCTTGCGTAATGACAATAAAGCTGATTCTGATTCTGATTATCATTACACACCTTTAATGTATTAACAATATTAACTATATGTGTTAAACATGCTTGCATTATCATTAAACACCTTTAACTTATTAACAAAAACATATATTTCATAAATAAGTAAATATAAATTATATATATGAATGAGGTAGATCCCCACGACTTGATCAATTGAAAAGTAGCTCGCCTGCAGAAAAAGTGTGAGCACCCCTGTTCTAGAAATATAAACTGCAGCTCAGCTTACTCGCAATCCTGGCTTGAGGTGAAGGCTAATTAGCTTTTAGCGTAACGTTAGCTCATTTTTCTGTGTGTGTGTGTGTGCGTGTGTGTGTGTGTGTGTGTGTGTGTGTGTGTGTGTGTGTGTGTGTGTGTGTGTGTGTGTGTGTGTGTGTGTGTGTGTTACGGACAGCAAAGCCCTGTCTGTCTGTTATTTCATTTTACCTTTTTCTGTGTTGATTGAGCTGTGTTGAAGCAGGACATTATGTTAAATGAAGAGTTTCTGTCTCTGATAGTTGATATAATAATGTAAGTGCATCATTAAGCCTACATGAACTCCATGGTGTTCAGGGATGAATAGTCTCTCCTATTGCTTTTGTACTATTTTTTCAGCTATAGTTACATTAATCATTAGTAATGCAGCAGCCTAGTTTTGAATGGCAGGGTCCCTGCTATCACATGTTGATACAAATATAACATTTACATCATAAAAATCAACTACAGGCTTCCCAAATGCTGTAATAAATGAAGCGTGATGAGTTGACTTGAAACTGTTTAATGTTGCACTTTTTATATGTAGAAGAAAAGTTTTGTCATTTTTATTTAATTATAAATATTTAATAATTGAGGCAGTTTAATGTTGATTAGAATTATTATAGTGTTCCCAGTGTTAAAAGGATAAAGCCATTGTTTACAAATTAGGTAAATAAATAACCAAAAAATGTATATTTTGTTGATTTCTTACTGTACCGAAAATTAATTGAACCGTGACCTCTAAACCGAGGTACGTACCGAATTGAAATTTTTGTGTACCGTTACACCCGTAGCTTGTACACAACTCCTTTCCCACCTGATTTAAAACTTCCCCATCTTTTTGTCTCATGTTATCATTGCTGTTATTTTCCTATATGGGAGAGGTGGGGGGGGGCAATATTACCATCCTCCGCCAAATTAAAAGCGCCATCCCGCTAATTTCCTCCAGCAGCAAATTGCTTAATAAATGAGCGGGGCCCCCGCTCTGCGCTGATGATCACGACCGCAGCACAATCGCTCACCTCGGGGACCGAGCGTCACACGGTGCTCATCAGCGACAATAAGACGGGCGGCTGGTGGAAAGGAGGCATCACCGTGGGGCTTCACCTATCTCCCACTCCACTCGGCCCGCCGAGAGGGTCACACCACACAGCCCAAATCAGGGAGATGATTACGTCTCCTGCCTCCGTCAGTTTATTTTTATTTTTTTTCTTCATATCCCGGCGTGGAGACCTCATCCTGGGAAATTGAGCAATTTCTGATTGAAAACAGTGCTGGTAATTAGAGCACTTATTATTTGTAACCACTTGGCGTGGCATTAGTATGCAAAGCTGGCAGTCAGCGTATCTTGGGGAGAAGGTTTGTTTCCTTAATTGCCCTCTTAGGACAAAAAGTGAAGGGCTGGGTGGGTGTGCAGGAAGAATGGTGCGTTCAGGGGAGGACGGGGGTTAAACGGCAGTAATGGGACGCACGCACCGCGAAAAGACTGGTGTGCAGACTCGGGCCTTCGCTCCCAAACATACAAGCTTGCATGAGGACAACATTAGTGCAACATTCAGCATCCACTGATGCAAGCCAAGGACTTGTGGGGTCTGTCTTTGTGCACTGCAAAAACTGACATCTAAGTAAGATGAAATATGTCAAATAAGGCTGATATTTGCTTATTTTCTGTCTGATAAGATCATTCTTCTCACAAAGCAGATTTTATGTTAGAGTGTTTTACTTGTTTTAAGTGTCCTAAATGATCTCAGTAAGATATTACAGCTTGTTGCTGAGATGTGATGACCTATATTGAGTAAAACATGCTTGAAACTAGAATATCAAGTGTTGCAAAGCTGTGTATAAAACTACTTTTTTAAAGTCATCATTTCTTATTTCAAGCATGAAATAAAAATTAAAAAAATCATGACTTTGACACAATTGTGTCTCATAATTAAAACAGATGACAGCCAATTGGACTTTGCGGTTTTGTTTACAATGAAACAATAGAAAATAGGTCCTCATATAGTAGTACAGTTGGCACAGTACAGTAAACAATTTTGAACAGAAATAGTTCATGCACATTCAGATCAATTCTTCAAAATTACAATAAAAAAAAGAAATTGGCCAGGGGCTAGGCTGTAAAAAAAAATAAAAAATAAAATATAATATATATATATATATATATATTATTTTCTATTTAAAAAAATAAAATAAAAATAATAATAATAATATATATATATATATATATATATATATATATATATATATATTATTATTATTATTTTTTTTTTTTTTACAGCCCAGCCCCTGGCCAATTTCTTTTTTTATTGTAATTTGATATATATATATATATATATATATATATATATATATATATAGAGCTGGCCGAAAATATCGGCCTGCTTTAAAATGTCCATCCATCCATCCATCTTCTTCCGCTTATCCGAGGTCGGGTCGCGGGGGCAGCAGCTTAAGCAGGGAAGCCCAGACTTCCCTCTCCCCAGCCACTTCGTCCAGCTCCTCTCGGGGGATCCCGAGGCGTTCCCAGGCCAGCCGGGAGAGATAGTCTTCCCAGCGTGTCCTGGGTCTTCCCCGTGGCCTCCTACCGGTCGGACGTGCCCGAAACACCTCCCGAGGGAGGCGTAATATCGGAAAATTATCGGTATCGTTTTTTTTATTATCGGTATCGTTTTTTTTTTTTTTGAAAAGCTTAACGGGCATGTGACCCCCCCGGGCCTTCATTTGCCCAGGGCTAGTGTAGAGAATCATATGTGTGAATGTTTGGAACATTCACACATATGATTTGTAATGCAATCAGTCTAAAATGTTTTTGAGACATCCTGTCATACTTCTTCTTCTTCTCCAGATTTGGCCACGCTCTACCTTCCACATTTTTCACCCAATTCAAACTGTTCAGCCTATTCGGTAATCGCGGGCTTTCCATTGACAAATTCCAAAAATTCCCAGATTTCCCAGAACCCATTCATACCATTCTACTTTCAACACATCCCACCATTCTGGAAATTCAAACGATCTTTTTCCAAGTTCAAAAAAATTCCAGGATTTTCGAGAATTCCTGGTTTTCCAAAGCCCTATTTCCACCATTTTTTCTGTCGACTTCTCCTTCCACATTTGTCAACCCACTTCAACCGTTCCACCGTCCAAACATTCCTCTTAATCAGGACAAAAAACTGAGTTGTTTTTTGAACCGGAAAAATTCCCGATTTCCCCGAAATTCCAGGAATTCCGTAATACCATTTCTCAATTCAACATGTTACTACTTCAACATTTCTTGACCAATTTGAAAAATTCCGACACCAACCATTTCAACTCATTCAGACCATTCAGATTTTTTTTTTTTTTTTACCATTTTCCAAAAAATTCCCGCTTTTCCCGAAATTCCCATATTATTGGGAAATTCCAACTGACATGAATGGGACATTTTTCAAAGTTCTACAATTCAACCCACTTTAACTCTTCCACCATTAAAACAGTCCTCTTAATCAGGACAAACAACAAAGTTGTTTTTGAAGTGGAAAAATTCCCTGTTTTTACCAAAGTTCCAGGAATTCCGTAATACCATTTCTCAATTCAACATGTTTCTTCTTCAACCGATTTGACCATTTTTAACACCAACCATTTCAACTCTTTCAGACCATTCAAGATTTTTACCATTTTCAAAATAATTCCCGAATTTTCCCGAAATTCCCAAATGTTTTGGAAATTCCCATTGAAATGAATGGGACATTTTTCAAAGTTCCACAACTTCCACATTTTTCATCTGATTCAAACCGTTCCAACTTCAAAATATTCAGCCTGTTTAAGAATGATGTGTCTACTTCAACAATTCTAAAAAAATTCCAGGATTTCAGTTCAACTTCAGCATTGCAGCATTCACACGCAATTCCTTCAGGGATTGCCTCATCTATTTCTACTTCTTCTTCTTCTCCAGATTTGGCCACGCTCTACCTTCCACATTTTTCACCCAATTCAAACTGTTCAGCCTATTCGGTAATCGTGGGCTTTCCATTGACAAATTCCAAAAATTCCCAGATTTCCCAGAACCCATTCATACCATTCTACTTTCAACACATCCCACCATTCTGGAAATTCAAACGACCTTTTTCCAAGTTCAAAAAAATTCCAGGATTTTCCAGAATTCCTGGTTTTCCAAAGCCCTATTTCCACCCTTTTTTCTGTCGACTTCTCCTTCCACATTTGTCAACCCACTTCAACCGTTCCACCGTCCAAACATTCCTCTTAATCAGGACAAAAAACTGAGTTGTTTTTTGAACCGGAAAAATTCCCGATTTCCCCGAAATTCCAGGAATTCCGTAATACCATTTCTCAATTCAACATGTTACTACTTCAACATTTCTTGACCAATTTGAAAAATTCCGACACCAACCATTTCAACTCATTCAGACCATTCAGATTTTTTTTTTTTTTACCATTTTCCAAAAAATTCCCGCTTTTCCCGAAATTCCCATATTATTGGGAAATTCCAACTGACATGAATGGGACATTTTTCAAAGTTCTACAATTCAACCCACTTTAACTCTTCCACCATTAAAACAGTCCTCTTAATCAGGACAAACAACAAAGTTGTTTTTGAAGTGGAAAAATTCCCTGTTTTTACCAAAGTTCCAGGAATTCTGTAATACCATTTCTCAATTCAACATGTTTCTTCTTCAACCGATTTGACCATTTTTAACACCAACCATTTCAACTCTTTCAGACCATTCAAGATTTTTACCATTTTCAAAATAATTCCCGAATTTTCCCGAAATTCCCAAATGTTTTGGAAATTCCCATTGAAATGAATGGGACATTTTTCAAAGTTCCACAACTTCCACATTTTTCATCTGATTCAAACCGTTCCAACTTCAAAATATTCAGCCTGTTTAAGAATGATGTGTCTACTTCAACAATTCTAAAAAAATTCCAGGATTTCAGTTCAACTTCAGCATTGCAGCATTCACACGCAATTCCTTCAGGGATTGCCTCATCTATTTCTACTTCTTCTTCTTCTCCAGATTTGGCCACGCTCTACCTTCCACATTTTTCACCCAATTCAAACTGTTCAGCCTATTCGGTAATCGCGGGCTTTCCATTGACAAATTCCAAAAATTCCCAGATTTCCCAGAACCCATTCATACCATTGTACCTTCAACACATTCCACCATTCTGGAAATTCAAACGACCTTTTTCCAAGTTCAAAAAAATTCCAGGATTTTCCAGAATTCCTGGTTTTCCAAAGCCCTATTTCCACCCTTTTTTCTGTCGACTCCTCCTTCCACATTTGTCAACCCACTTCAACCATTCCATCGTCCAAACATTCCTCTTAATCAGGACAAAAAACTGAGTTGTTTTTTGAACCGGAAAAATTCCCGATTTCCCCGAAATTCCAGGAATTCCGTAATACCATTTCTCAATTCAACATGTTACTACTTCAACATTTCTTGACCAATTTGAAAAATTCCGACACCAACCATTTCAACTCATTCAGACCATTCAGATTTATTTATTTTTTTACCATTTTCCCAAAAATTCCCGCTTTTCCCGAAATTCCCATATTATTGGGGAATTCCAACTGACATGAATGGGACATTTTTCAAAGTTCTACAATTCAACCCACTTTAACTCTTCCACCATTAAAACAGTCCTCTTAATCAGGACAAACAACAAAGTTGTTTTTGAAGTGGAAAAATTCCCTGTTTTTACCAAAGTTCCAGGAATTCCGTAATACCATTTCTCAATTCAACATGTTTCTTCTTCAACCGATTTGACCATTTTTAACACCAACCATTTCAACTCTTTCAGACCATTCAAGATTTTTACCATTTTCAAAATAATTCCCGAATTTTCCCGAAATTCCCAAATGTTTTGGAAATTCCCATTGAAATGAATGGGACATTCTTCAAAGTTCCACAACTTCCACATTTTTCATCTGATTCAAACCGTTCCAACTTCAAAATATTCAGCCTGTTTAAGAATGATGTGTCTACTTCAACAATTCTAAAAAAATTCCAGGATTTCAGTTCAACTTCAGCATTGCAGCATTCACACGCAATTCCTTCAGGGATTGCCTCATCTATTTCTACTTCTTCTTCTTCTCCAGATTTGGCCACGCTCTACCTTCCACATTTTTCACCCAATTCAAACTGTTCAGCCTATTCGGTAATCGCGGGCTTTCCATTGACAAATTCCAAAAATTCCCAGATTTCCCAGAACCCATTCATACCATTCTACTTTCAACACATCCCACCATTCTGGAAATTCAAACGACCTTTTTCCAAGTTCAAAAAAATTCCAGGATTTTCCAGAATTCCTGGTTTTCCAAAGCCCTATTTCCACCTTTTTTTCTGTCGACTCCTCCTTCCACATTTGTCAACCCACTTCAACCATTCCATCGTCCAAACATTCCTCTTAATCAGGACACAAAACTGAGTTGTTTTTTGAACCGGAAAAATTCCCGATTTCCCCGAAATTCTAGGAATTCCGTAATACCATTTCTTAATTCAACATGTTACTACTTCAACATTTCTTGACCAATTTGAGAAATTCCGACACCAACCATTTCAACTCATTTAGACCATTCAGATTTTTTTTTTACCATTTTCCAAAAAATTTCCGCTTTTCCCGAAATTCCCATATTATTGGGAAATTCCAACTGACATGAATGGGACATTTTTCAAAGTTCTACAATTCAACCCACTTTAACTCTTCCACCATTAAAACAGTCCTCTTAATCAGGACAAACAACAAAGTTGTTTTTGAAGTGGAAAAATTCCCTGTTTTTACCAAAGTTCCAGGAATTCTGTAATACCATTTCTCAATTCAACATGTTTCTTCTTCAACCGATTTGACCATTTTTAACACCAACCATTTCAACTCTTTCAGACCATTCAAGATTTTTACCATTTTCAAAATAATTCCCGAATTTTCCCGAAATTCCCAAATGTTTTGGAAATTCCCATTGAAATGAATGGGACATTTTTCAAAGTTCCACAACTTCCACATTTTTCATCTGATTCAAACCGTTCCAACTTCAAAATATTCAGCCTGTTTAAGAATGATGTGTCTACTTCAACAATTCTAAAAAAATTCCAGGATTTCAGTTCAACTTCAGCATTGCAGCATTCACACGCAATTCCTTCAGGGATTGCCTCATCTATTTCTACTTCTTCTTCTTCTCCAGATTTGGCCACGCTCTACCTTCCACATTTTTCACCCAATTCAAACTGTTCAGCCTATTCGGTAATCGCGGGCTTTCCATTGACAAATTCCAAAAATTCCCAGATTTCCCAGAACCCATTCATACCATTGTACCTTCAACACATTCCACCATTCTGGAAATTCAAACGACCTTTTTCCAAGTTCAAAAAAATTCCAGGATTTTCCAGAATTCCTGGTTTTCCAAAGCCCTATTTCCACCCTTTTTTCTGTCGACTCCTCCTTCCACATTTGTCAACCCACTTCAACCATTCCATCGTCCAAACATTCCTCTTAATCAGGACAAAAAACTGAGTTGTTTTTTGAACCGGAAAAATTCCCGATTTCCCCGAAATTCCAGGAATTCCGTAATACCATTTCTCAATTCAACATGTTACTACTTCAACATTTCTTGACCAATTTGAAAAATTCCGACACCAACCATTTCAACTCATTCAGACCATTCAGATTTATTTATTTTTTTACCATTTTCCCAAAAATTCCCGCTTTTCCCGAAATTCCCATATTATTGGGGAATTCCAACTGACATGAATGGGACATTTTTCAAAGTTCTACAATTCAACCCACTTTAACTCTTCCACCATTAAAACAGTCCTCTTAATCAGGACAAACAACAAAGTTGTTTTTGAAGTGGAAAAATTCCCTGTTTTTACCAAAGTTCCAGGAATTCCGTAATACCATTTCTCAATTCAACATGTTTCTTCTTCAACCGATTTGACCATTTTTAACACCAACCATTTCAACTCTTTCAGACCATTCAAGATTTTTACCATTTTCAAAATAATTCCCGAATTTTCCCGAAATTCCCAAATGTTTTGGAAATTCCCATTGAAATGAATGGGACATTCTTCAAAGTTCCACAACTTCCACATTTTTCATCTGATTCAAACCGTTCCTACTTCAAAATATTCAGCCTGTTTAAGAATGATGTGTCTACTTCAACAATTCTAAAAAAATTCCAGGATTTCAGTTCAACTTCAGCATTGCAGCATTCACACGCAATTCCTTCAGGGATTGCCTCATCTATTTCTACTTCTTCTTCTTCTCCAGATTTGGCCACGCTCTACCTTCCACATTTTTCACCCAATTCAAACTGTTCAGCCTATTCGGTAATCGCGGGCTTTCCATTGACAAATTCCAAAAATTCCCAGATTTCCCAGAACCCATTCATACCATTCTACTTTCAACACATCCCACCATTCTGGAAATTCAAACGACCTTTTTCCAAGTTCAAAAAAATTCCAGGATTTTCCAGAATTCCTGGTTTTCCAAAGCCCTATTTCCACCCTTTTTTCTGTCGACTTCTCCTTCCACATTTGTCAACCCACTTCAACCGTTCCACCGTCCAAACATTCCTCTTAATCAGGACAAAAAACTGAGTTGTTTTTTGAACCGGAAAAATTCCCGATTTCCCCGAAATTCCAGGAATTCCGTAATACCATTTCTCAATTCAACATGTTACTACTTCAACATTTCTTGACCAATTTGAAAAATTCCGACACCAACCATTTCAACTCATTCAGACCATTCAGATTTTTTTTTTTTTTTACCATTTTCCAAAAAATTCCCGCTTTTCCCGAAATTCCCATATTATTGGGAAATTCCAACTGACATGAATGGGACATTTTTCAAAGTTCTACAATTCAACCCACTTTAACTCTTCCACCATTAAAACAGTCCTCTTAATCAGGACAAACAACAAAGTTGTTTTTGAAGTGGAAAAATTCCCTGTTTTTACCAAAGTTCCAGGAATTCCGTAATACCATTTCTCAATTCAACATGTTTCTTCTTCAACCGATTTGACCATTTTTAACACCAACCATTTCAACTCTTTCAGACCATTCAAGATTTTTACCATTTTCAAAATAATTCCCGAATTTTCCCGAAATTCCCAAATGTTTTGGAAATTCCCATTGAAATGAATGGGACATTTTTCAAAGTTCCACAACTTCCACATTTTTCATCTGATTCAAACCGTTCCAACTTCAAAATATTCAGCCTGTTTAAGAATGATGTGTCTACTTCAACAATTCTAAAAAAATTCCAGGATTTCAGTTCAACTTCAGCATTGCAGCATTCACACGCAATTCCTTCAGGGATTGCCTCATCTATTTCTACTTCTTCTTCTTCTCCAGATTTGGCCACGATCTACCTTCCACATTTTTCACCCAATTCAAACTGTTCAGCCTATTCGGTAATCGCGGGCTTTCCATTGACAAATTCCAAAAATTCCCAGATTTCCCAGAACCCATTCATACCATTCTACTTTCAACACATCCCACCATTCTGGAAATTCAAACGACCTTTTTCCAAGTTCAAAAAAATTCCAGGATTTTCGAGAATTCCTGGTTTTCCAAAGCCCTATTTCCACCCTTTTTTCTGTCGACTTCTCCTTCCACATTTGTCAACCCACTTCAACCGTTCCACCGTCCAAACATTCCTCTTAATCAGGACAAAAAACTGAGTTGTTTTTTGAACCGGAAAAATTCCCGATTTCCACGAAATTCCAGGAATTCCGTAATACCATTTCTCAATTCAACATGTTACTACTTCAACATTTCTTGACCAATTTGAAAAATTCCGACACCAACCATTTCAACTCATTCAGACCATTCAGATTTATTTATTTTTTTACCATTTTCCAAAAAATTCCCGCTTTTCCCGAAATTCCCATATTATTGGGAAATTCCAACTGACATGAATGGGACATTTTTCAAAGTTCTACAATTCAACCCACTTTAACTCTTCCACCATTAAAACAGTCCTCTTAATCAGGACAAACAAAAAAGTTGTTTTTGAAGTGGAAAAATTCCCTGTTTTTACCAAAGTTCCAGGAATTCCGTAATACCATTTCTCAATTCAACATGTTTCTTCTTCAACCGATTTGACCATTTTTAACACCAACCATTTCAACTCTTTCAGACCATTCAAGATTTTTACCATTTTCAAAATAATTCCCGAATTTTCCCGAAATTCCCAAATGTTTTGGAAATTCCCATTGAAATGAATGGGACATTCTTCAAAGTTCCACAACTTCCACATTTTTCATCTGATTCAAACCGTTCCTACTTCAAAATATTCAGCCTGTTTAAGAATGATGTGTCTACTTCAACAATTCTAAAAAAATTCCAGGATTTCAGTTCAACTTCAGCATTGCAGCATTCACACGCAATTCCTTCAGGGATTGCCTCATCTATTTCTACTTCTTCTTCTTCTCCAGATTTGGCCACGCTCTACCTTCCACATTTTTCACCCAATTCAAACTGTTCAGCCTATTCAGGAATCGTGGGCTTTCCCTTGACAAATTCCAAAAATTCCCAGATTTCCCAGAACCCATTCATACCATTGTACCTTCAACACATTCCACCATTCTGGAAATTCAAACGACCTTTTTCCAAGTTCAAAAAAATTCCAGGATTTTCCAGAATTCCTGGTTTTCCAAAGCCCTATTTCCACCCTTTTTTCTGTCGACTCCTCCTTCCACATTTGTCAACCCACTTCAACCATTCCATCGTCCAAACATTCCTCTTAATCAGGACAAAAAACTGAGTTGTTTTTTGAACCGGAAAAATTCCCGATTTCCCCGAAATTCCAGGAATTCCGTAATACCATTTCTCAATTCAACATGTTACTACTTCAACATTTCTTGACCAATTTGAAAAATTCCGACACCAACCATTTCAACTCATTTAGACCATTCAGATTATTTTTTTTACCATTTTCCAAAAAATTCCCGCTTTTCCCGAAATTCCCATATTATTGGAAAATTCCAACTGACATGAATGGGACATTTTTCAAAGTTCTACAATTCAACCCACTTCAACTCTTCCACCGTTCAAACAGTCCTCTTAATCAGGACAAACAACAAAGTTGTTTTTGAACTGGAAAAATTCCCTAATTTCCCGAAATTCCCGGAATTCCATAATACCATTTGTCAATTTAATATGTTACTACATTGACATCTCTTGACCGATTTGAAAAATTCCAACACCAACCATTTTAACAGAATTTTTACCATTTTCAAAAAGATTCCCACTTTTCCCCGAATTTCCCATTGAAATCAATGTGACATTTTTCAAAGTTTCACAACTCCCACATTTTTCAATTTAAACTGTTCCAACTTCAAAATATTCAGCCTGTCCAGGAATTGTGAGCTGCCTTTCAACAATTATAAAAAAAAAAAAAATTCCAGGATTTCCCATAATTCCTATTTTTTTCCCCATTTTCCCCCTTCAAAATGAAATGTCCATTTTGCAAACTCCCACAATTCCCACATTCTTCAACCCATTCAAACCATTCCACCTTCAACACATTCAAACTCCCATTTTTCCATGTTCAACAAATTTCCAGGAATTTCTTTTTTTTCCTAACCCTATTTCCAACCTTTTTGGTTTGACTAATCCTTTTCCCTTTTTCATCCCTTTTCAACTGTTTCACCGTCAAAACATTTTTCTTAGTCAAGACAAAAAACCAAGTTGGTTTAGGAACTAGAAACATTCCCTGTTTTCCCGAAATTCCCGAAATTTCATAATACAATTTCTCAATTAAAAAACTGTTACCACTTCAACATTTCTTGACCGATTTAAACAATTCCAACACCAACCGATTCAGCTCATTCAAGACAAATCTTTTCCCAAAATCTCCAAATTTCCATGAAGTTCCCATTGAAATGAATGGGACATTTTTCCAAGTTGCACAACTCCCACATTTTTCAATTCAAACTGTTCCAACTTCAAAATATTCAGCCTGTCCAGGAATTGTGAGCTGCCTTTCAACAATTGTAAAAAAAAAAAAAAATTCCAGGATTTCCCATAATTCCTATTTTTTTCCCCATTTTCCCCCTTCAAAATGAATTGTCCATTTTGCAAACTTCCACAATTCCCACATTCTTCAACCCATTCAAACCATTCCACCTTCAACACATTCAAACTCCCATTTTTCCATGTTCAACAAATTTCCAGGAATTGCTTTTTTTTCCTAACCCTATTTCCAACTTTTTTGGTTTGACTAATCCTTTTCCCTTTTTCATCCCTTTTCAACTGTTTCACCGTCAAAACATTTTTCTTAGTCAAGACAAAAAAAACAAGTTGGTTTAGGAACTAGAAACATTCCCTGTTTTCCCGAAATTCCCGAAATTTCATAATACAATTTCTCAATTAAAAAACTGTTACCACTTCAACATTTCTTGACCGATTTAAATAATTCCAACACCAACCAATTCAGCTCATTCAGGACAAATCTTTTCCCAAAATCCCCAAATTTCCAGGAAGTTCCCATTGAAATGAATGGGACATTTTTCCAAAGTTGCACAATTCCCACGTTTTTTCAACATATTCAAATCATTCCAACATGAACACATTCCACTCACCCTGGACATTCAAACTAACACTTTCCCAAGTTCCAAACCAAATTTCGGTTTTCCTGGAAATTCAAACTCTTCAACATTCAAACCATTCCAACATTCAAACTATTCTTACATGCATACTACATTCTGTCAGCATTTCACTTCAACTTCAGCATTGGAACATTCACATCTCATCTAGTTTAATATCACTTAAAACATGAACCCAATGTTTTAACACACAATTGACTTTTATTGTGAAAATCCAATGAAGCAGGGGTGTCAAAGTCATGGCAGTTGTGGCTGCCCTCAAAGGGCCGCTTGTAACAGTGAGTACATATACATATTCATGTATCATGTGATATTATTTCTCAATTTCTTATGCATTTGATTATTATATTGTGGACTTGTTTTGAAACCATACATTAAAATATAGTCACATTTTTATACAAACAAAATAATTGCAACATGTCAGCGCTTCTTAACCTTTTTGACATCAAGAGCCAACTTTATTTTTACTACGAAGGGGACCACTCAAATATTATACTCCTGATTTTAAACATATTCAATAATTGGATCTAACCTACAGTCGAAAGATATGAAAGCAGGCGTTAATCACAGAGATTACAATCAAGGCTTAGGTCAGCCTGATTACGAAAATAAATACTAATCAAATATACTGCATAAGAAAAGACTCATGAATAACTGATGGAAAATATATTTACATACAATTATGCTGTGCTAAGATAAATACATGTTAACAAAATGAATAATAAACTGGTAAATTGCAAATTGAAATATAGCTTTAGTCATCATTTTTGCGCTTAACAAACTTCTCTATGACTTTAGCTCCAGACTTCTTCTGTTTGTTTGATACTGTCATTACTGCCACAAGTGGTGGAAAGGTGAATTACAACTGAGTACTGCTGCGGCCCAGCTGAGAAACATTTTCTTTTGTGGCCCTCGACAAAGAGCTAGTGGCCCAACAGTGCTTGAAAACACTGCTGTAAATAATAGAATATTTGTTGCATGATCACATATTGTAATATTACATTTTAAAATAAATGTCAATTCCATGCAGGAAAATATATTATTTTTAATTTTTTTTTGTCAAAATGGAAAGAACGATTACATTTAGTATGAAATAATGAATACTTTGTTGGTGCACAGTTATTTCAAGGCTTCCAGGCCACATAAAATGGGGCCAGATGTAATAATGTGGTTGACCAGATTAAATGAAGTGGCAGGTCACATAAAATAATGTTGTGGGCCAGATAAAATGAAGTGGCAGGTCACATAAAATAATGTTGTGGGCCAGTAAAATGAAGTGACAGGTCACATCAAATAATGTGAAGGGCCAAATAAAATAATGTGACCTGCCACTTTAGTCTAAATCTAAAATGAAGTGGCGGGTCAAATAAAATAATGTGGCAGACCAATTAAAATGAAGTGGCAGGTCACATAAAATAATGTGACAGGCCAATTAAAATGAAGTGGCAGGTCACATAAAATAATGTGAAGGGCCAAATAAAATGAAGTGGCAGGTCACATAAAATAATGTGGCAGGCCAATTAAAATGATGTGGCAGGTCACATAAAATAATGTGAAGGGCCAAATAAAATGAAGTGGCAGGTCACATAAAATAATGTGGCAGGCCAATTAAAATGATGTGGCAGGTCACATAAAATAATGTCAAGGGCCAAATAAAATGAAGTGGAAGGTCACATAAAATAATGTCAAGGGCCAAATAAAATGAAGTGGCAGGTCAAATAAAATAATGTGGCAGGCCAATTAAAATGAAGTGACAGGTCACATAAAATAATGTCAAGGGCCAAATAAAATGATGTGGCAGGTCACATAAAATAATGTGGCAGGCCAATTAAAATGAAGTGGCAGGTCACATAAAATAATGTCAAGGGCCAAATAAAATGAAGTAGCAGGTCACATAAAATAATGTCAAGGGCCAAATAAAATGAAGTGGCAGGTCACATAAAATAATGTGAAGGGCCAAATAAAATGAAGTGGCAGGTCACATAAAATAATGTGAAGGGCCAATTAAAATGAAGTGGCAGGTCACATAAAATAATGTGAAGGGCTAAATAAAATGAAGTGGTAGGTCACATAAAATAATGTGACGGGCCAAATAAAATGAAGTGGCAGGTCACATAAAATAATGTGAAGGGCCAATTAAAATGAAGTGGCAGGTCACATAAAATAATGTGAAGGGCTAAATAAAATGAAGTGGCAGGTCACATAAAATAATGTGACGGGCCAAATAAAATGAAGTGGCAGGTCACATAAAATAATGTGAAGGGCCTAATAAAATGAAGTGGCAGGTCACATAAAATAATGTCAAGGGCCAACTAAAATGAAGTGGCAGGTCACATAAAATAAAGTGGCAGGCCAATTAAACTGAAGTGGCAGGTCACATAAAATAATGTCAAGGGCCAAATAAAATGAAGTGGCAGGTCACATAAAATAATGTCAAGGGCCAAATAAAATGATGTGGCAGGTCAAATGAAATAATGTGAAGGGCCACATAAAATGAAGTGGCAGGTCACATAAAATAATGTGGCAGGCCAAATAAAATGAAGTGGCAGGTCACATAAAATAATGTGGCAGGCCAATTAAAATGAAGTGGCAGGTCACATAAAATAATGTGGCAGGCCAAATAAAATGAAGTGGCAGGTCACATAAAATAATGTGGCAGACCACTTAAAATGAAGTGGCAGGTCACATAAAATAATGTGACGGGCCAAATAAAATGAAGTGGCAGGTCAAATAAAATAATGTGGCAGGCCAATTAAAATGAAGTGGCAGGTCACATAAAATAATGTCAAGGGCCAAAAAAAACGAAGTGACAGGTCACATAAAATAATGTGGCAGGCCAATTAAAATGACGTGGCAGGTCACATAAAATAATGTGAAGGGCCAAATAAAATGAAGTGGCAGGTTACATAAAATATTGTATGGCTATATAGATAAACATTGATTGATTGATTGATTGATTGATTGATTGATTGATGGAGGGGTCAACCCAACATAAACAATCCATTTTACAATCAATTGTGATTCTTATTTGTAACGATTCTTAATCAATTAAAAAAATTAAAAAACAATTAAAAAAAACCGGTGTTACTGAAAAATATATTGATTTTGAATCAAGAATCGATTCTGAATGGAATCGTTAGGCCAAAGAATCGAATTGAATTGAATCGTGTGTATCCCACAGCCCTGATCACTGATCACTAATCACTGATCACATCCCAACCACAGCAGGCGCCCTCAAAATAACCTGCACTATTCATCAGCCTTTATACTTCATTCATTCAATATTTGTTGTGACTAATCCCAAATTAAACGAGTTAACTTTGACATCCTAAACTCGTATCATTTCTTTTTGTTAGTGACAAGTTGTATGTCCTTTAGATAAAGTTGGATTATTCAGATTCTTTGAACCAAGTTAGTTTTCATGTATAATAATAATATTATTGAGCACAGTGGACATTTCTGTAAAAGAGCAAGAAGGAGCAAGGCTGATTTAATCATAAATTGTCTGCATTATGATCCTTTGTTCACTTCCTGTGTGAAACCATTTTTTTAGTAGAGAGAAAAACAAATATGAGCAAATGTAAATTGAAATAAATAAATGCATTGAGAATTACCTAAATAGAAAAGAATACATTAAGGATATATAAATAAATACAATGTAGGCCAGTCGTGTGTTTACAATGTGCTGCTGATGCAAATGAGGCCTTGGTGGAGGTCTGCACTCCCCTGATCTTTATTGTTGTGCCACATCTCTTATCATGTTCCATCTCTTATCATGTTCCATCTCTTATCATGTTCCATCTCTTATCATGTTCCGTCTGCTTATCATGTTCCATCTCTTATCATGTTCCATCTCTTATCATGTTCCATCTCTTGTCATGTTCCATCTCTTATCATATCCCATCTCTTATCATGTTGCATCTCTTATCATGTTTCATCTCTTATCATGTTCCGTCTCTTATCATTTTTCGCCTCTTATCATGTTCCATCTCTTATCATGTTCCGTCTCTTATCATGTTCCGTCTCTTATCATGTTCCATCTCTTATGTTTCGTCTCTTATCATGTTCCATCTCTTATCATGTTTCGTCTCTTATCATGTTTCGTCTCTTATCAAGTTCTGTCTCTTATCATGTTTCGTCTCTTATCATGTTCCGTCTGCTTATCATGTTCCATCTCTTATCATGTTCCATCTCTTATCATGTTCCATCTCTTATCATGTTCCGTCTCTTATCATGTTGCATCTCTTATCATGTTCCATCTCTTATCATGTTCCATCTCTTATCATGTTCCATCTCTTATCATGTTCCGTCTCTTATCATGTTGCATCTCTTATCATGTTCCATCTCTTATCATGTTCCATCTCTTGTCATGTTCCGTCTCTTATCATATCCCATCTCTTATCATGTTTCATCTCTTATCATGTTCCGTCTCTTATCATGTTCCGTCTCTTATCATGTTCCATCTCTTATGTTTCGTCTCTTATCATGTTCCATCTCTTATCATGTTTCGTCTCTTATCATGTTTCGTCTCTTATCAAGTTCCGTCTCGTATCATGTTGCATCTCTTATCATGTTCCATCTCTTATCATGTTTCATCTCTTATCATGTTCCGTCTCTTATCATGTTCCATCTCTTATCATGTTCTGTCTCTTAACATGTTCCATCTCTTATCATGTTTTGTCTCTTATCATGTTCCATCTCTTATGTTTTGTCTCTTATCATGTTCCGTCTCTTATCATGTTTCATCTCTTATCATGTTCCATCTCTTATCATGTTCCATCTCTTATCATGTTAAGTCTCTTATCATGTTCCGTCTCTTATCATGTTTCATCTCTTATCATGTTCCATCTCTTATCATGTTCCATCTCTTATCATGTTAAGTCTCTTATCATGTTTCGTCTCTTATCATGTTCCGTCTCTTATCATGTTCCGTCTGCTTATCATGTTCCATCTCTTATCATGTTCCATCTCTTGTCATGTTCCGTCTCTTATCATATCCCATCTTTTATCATGTTGCATCTCTTATCCTGTTGCATCTCTTATCATGTTCCATCTCTTATCATGTTCCATCTCTTATCATGTTCCGTCTGCTTATCATGTTCCATCTCTTATCATGTTCCATCTCTTGTCATGTTCCGTCTCTTATCATATCCAATCTCTTATCATGTTGCATCTCTTATCATGTTTCATCTCTTATCATGTTCCGTCTCTTATCATGTTTCGCCTCTTATCATGTTCCATCTCTTATCATGTTCCATCTCTTATCATGTTCCGTCTCTTATCATGTTCCGTCTCTTATCATGTTCCATCTCTTATCATGTTCCGTCTGCTTATCATGTTCCATCTTTTATCATGTTCCATCTCTTATCATGTTCCATCTCTTGTCATGTTCCGTCTCTTATCATATCCCATCTCTTATCATGTTGCATCTCGTATCATGTTGCATCTCTTATCATGTTCCATCTCTTATCATGTTTCATCTCTTATCATGTTCCGTCTCTTATCATGTTCCATCTCTTATCATGTTCTGTCTCTTAACATGTTCCATCTCTTATCATGTTTTGTCTCTTATCATGTTCCGTCTCTTATCATGTTTCGTCTCTTATCATGTTCCGTCTCTTATCATGTTTCGTCTCTTATCATGTTCTGTCTCTTAACATGTTCCATCTCTTATCATGTTTTGTCTCTTATCATGTTCCGTCTCTTATCATGTTTCGTCTCTTATCATGTTCCATCTCTTATCATGTTCCGTCTCTTATCATGTTCCATCTCTTATCATGTTCCGTCTCTTATCATGTTCCATCTCTTATCATGTTGCATCTCTTGTCATGTTCCGTCTCTTATCATGTTCCATATCTTATCATGTTCTGTCTCTTATCATGTTTCATCTCTTATCATGTTCCATCTCATATCATGTTCCATATCTTATCATGTTCCGTCTCTTATCATGTTCCATCTCTTATCATGTTCCATCTCTTATCATGTTCCGTCTCTTATCATGTTCCATCTCTTATCATGTTGCATCTCTTATCATGTACCGTCTCTTATCATGTTCCATCTCTTATCATGTTCTGTCTCTTATCATGTTCCGTCTCTTATCATGTTTCATCTCTTATCATGTTCTGTCTCTTATCATGTTCCATCTCTTATCATGTTGCATCTCTTATCATGTTCCATATCTTATCATGTTCCGTCTCTTATCATGTTTCATCTCTTATCATGTTTTGTCTCTTATCATGTTCCATCCCTTATCATGTTCCATCTCTTATCATGTTTCATCTCTTGTCATGTTCCGTCTCTTATCATGTTCCATCTCTTATCATGTTCCATCTCTTTTTATGTTTCATCTCTTATCATGTTTCGTCTCTTATCATGTTTCGTCTCTTATTATGTTCCATCTCTTATCATGTTCCATCTCTTATCATGTTCCATCTCTTATCATGTTCCGTCTCTTATCATGTTCCATCTCTTATCATGTTCCATCTCTTATAATGTTGCATCTCTTATCATGTTCCATCTCTTAACATGTTCCGTCTCTTATCATGTTCCATCTCTTATCATGTTCCGTTTCTTATCATGTTCCATCTCTTATCATGTTCCATCTCTTATCATGTTCTGTCTCTTATCATGTTCCGTCTCTTATCATGTTTCGTCCCTTATCATGTTCCATCTCTTATCATGTTCCATCTCTTATCATGTTTCATCTCTTATCATGTTCCATCTCTTAATATGCTCCGTCTCTTATCATGTTCCTTCTCTTATCATGTTTCATCTCTAATCATGTTTCGTCTCTTATCATGTTCCATCTCTTATCATATTTCGTCTCTTATCATGTTCCATCTCTTATCATGTTCCGTCTTTTATCATGTTCCGTCTCTTATCATGTTTCGACTCTTATCATGTTTCGTCTCTTATCATGTTCCATCTCTTATCATGTTCTGTCTCTTATCATGTTTCATCTCTTATCATGTTTTGTCTCTTATCATGTTCCATCCCTTATCATGTTCCATCTCTTATCATGTTTCATCTCTTGTCATGTTCCGTCTCTTATCATGTTTCATCTCTTATCATGTTCCATCCCTTATCATGTTCCATCTCTTATCATGTTTCATCTCTTGTCATGTTTCGTCTCTTATCATGTTTCGTCTCTTATCATGTTCCGTATCTTATCATGTTTCATCTCTTATCATGTTCCATCTCTTAACATGTTCCGTCTCGTATCATGTTCCATCTCTTATAATGTTGCATCTCTTATCATGTTCCATCTCTTATCATGTTTCGTCTCTTATCATGTTTCATCTCTTATCATGTTCCATCTCTTATCATGTTCCGTCTCTTATCATGTTTCATCTCTTATCATGTTCCATCTCTTATCATGTTCCATCTCTTATAATGTTGCATCTCTTATCATGTTCCGTCTCTTATCATGTTTCGTCTCTTATCATGTTCCGTCTCTTATCATGTTTCGTCTCTTATCATGTTCTGTCTCTTATCATGTTTCGTCTCTTATCATGTTCCGTCTCTTTTCATGTTCCGTCTCTTATCATGTTCCATCTCTTATAATGTTGCATCTCTTATCATGTTCCGTCTCTTATCATGTTTCGTCTCTTATCATGTTCCGTCTCTTATCATGTTACATCTCTTATCATGTTCCGTCTCTTATCATGTTCCATCTCTTATCATGTTCCGTCTCTTATCATGTTTCGTCTCTTATCATGTTCCATCTCTTATCTTGTTCCATCTCTTATCATGTTCTGTCTCTTATCATGTTCCATCTCTTATCTTGTTCCATCTCTTATCATGTTCTGTCTCTTATCATGTTTCATCTCTTATCATGTTTCGTCTCTTATTATGTTCCATCTCTTATCATGTTCCATCTCTTATGTTTCGTCTCTTATCATGTTTCATCTCTTATCATGTTTCATCTCTTATCATGTTCTGTCTCTTATCATGTTCCATCTCTTATCATGTTCCATCTCTTATCATGTTCTGTCTCTTATCATGTTCCATCTCTTATCATGTTTCATCTCCTATCATGTTCCATCTCTTATCATGTTCCATCTCTTATCATGTTTCATCTCTTATCATGTTCCGTCTCTTATCATGTTTTGTCTCTTATCATGTTTCGACTCTTATGTTCCGTCTCTTATCATGTCTCATCTCTTATCATGTTTCGTCTCTTATCATGTTCTGTCTCTTATCATGTTTCATCTCTTATCATGTTTTGTCTCTTATCATGTTCCATCTCTTATCATGTTCCATCTCTTATCATGTTCCGTCTCTTATCATGTTCCGTCTCCGTCACACTTGGATGGACGCCCTTCAAAGTCCGTGCGGAAGCTGATAAAAACACGTCCCCTCGTGCTGTATCTCTTTTTTTTTTCCTTCCCTCAACCCCCCAACATTTTAGATTTGGCTTTGAAAAATGCAATTAGCTATTTATTATTTATTTGTTTCTTCCCCTCACCGACTCGGGAGGCCGGGCACTTTGAAGTCGCCGCAGCATTATTCTGAATCCTCCATCATTTTTGGACCGCAGCAGCGATGGTTTCTTCTCACAGGACCGCAAACAAAAAGAAGCACCGAGGGAGATATTGTGATAATAAACACTTTTTGTTTAGTGCGCACAAAGACAAAATGTTTCAACCCATCTGTGCTGATGGAATGTTCAAGCAGGAGCGCGGCCGCCATGTTAGCTACTGATCTCCTCTTCACTCTCGACAAAAGTTTGCTGTGATGCGCTGTAAAAAAAAAAAAAAAAAAAAAGAACAACTTATTTGGCTCCCATTAGAGCCAATTAGCCAGTGTGTGACCCCCCCCCCCCCCCCTCAGGTGACGTCCTTTTCTTTTCACCTGTCGTCTCCTTGAAGACACTTCACGGGAAACGGGAAACTGCGATGACCTCGTGACTTCTTCTCCGGTTTGAAGAGATTAGCCTCGCGTGTTGGAGCGACGCCTTCAAACGTTCATTTCAAAGTCAGGAAATAATGGGATTGTCTCGTTGTTTTTTTAACGAAACAAACACAAAAGCCACATTTTGACACAATTGTTCCACATCCCCTCCAAGCTGATCGTTGGTTTTTATCCAATTAAACTTTGTTACGATTGCACGTGCAGGCCAATGCTGCACTAATACATCATTGGTGTACTTTAATCAACATGAAGTCTTAAAAGTGTCAAACATCAGTAAAAAATATGCATTTTCACTAATGCAGAACATGGTTAATCACACTGTTCCAACTTCAAAATATTCAGACTGTTCAGGAATTGTGTGCTCTACTTCAACAATTATTAAAAAAAAAAAAAAAAATCCAGAATTTCCCAAAATTTCTATTTTTTTTTTTCATTTTTTCCCCATTCAAAATGAATTGTCCATTTTTCAAACTTTCACCATTTCCACATTTTTCAAACCATTCAAACCGATTTAACACAATTCCAATACCAACCATTTCAACTCATTCAGACCATTCAAGTTTTTTTATTTTTTTTACCATTTTCAAAAAAATTCCCGCTTTTCCCATTGAAATTAATGGAATAATAGTTTGTAATACCATTTCTCAATTCAACATGTTACTACTTGAACATTTCTTGACCGATTTGAAAAATGTCATCCTGGACATTCACATTATATTTTTTCCACATTCAAAACATTTCCAGGAATTCCCGTTTTTTGGTAACCTATTTCCACCCTTATGTTCGACTACTCCCTTCACATTTTTCAACCCATTTCAACAGTTCAACGGTCAAAACACTCCTCATATTCAGGACAAAAAAAAGTTGGTTAAGGAACTAGAAAAATTCCTGGTTTTCCCGAAATTCCAGGAATTTCTCAATTAAAAACTGTTACTAATTCAACATTTCTTGACCGATTTAAACAATTCCAACACCAACCAATTTAGCTTATTCAGGACATTCATGCTCCTAATCATTTAAAAAAAAATCCCGCTTTTCTCAAAATTCCCAAATTTCCAGGAAGTTCCCATTGAACTGAATGGGACATTTTTCCAAGTTGCACAATTCCCAAATGTTTCAACCTATTCAAACCATTCCAATCTTCAAAGTTCCACAATTCGCACATTTTGCATTTGATTCAAATGGTTTCAACTTCAAAATATTCAGCCTGTTCAGGAATTGTGTGCTCTACTGCAACAATTATTTTTTTTGAATTCCAGGATTTCCAAAAAATTCCTATTTTTAATTTTTTACCCATTCAAAATGAATTGTCCATTTTTCAAACTTCCACAATTTCCACATTTTTCAAACCATTCCAACATCAACACATTCCACTCAACCTGTACTTTCAAACTATCATTTTTTTGAAGTTCTAAATAATTCCAGGAATTCCCAGAATTCCCTTTTTTTTTTTTAACCCTTTTTATGTTGACTACTCCTTCCACATTTTCAACCCACTTCAACCGTTCCACCGTCAAAACATTCCTCTTAATTAGGACACAAAAGAAAGTAGTTTTTTTAACTAGAAAAATTCCCCAGTTTTCCCAAAATTCCAGGAATTCCATAATACCATTTCTCAATTCATCATATTACTACTTCAACATTTCTTGACCAATTTAACAATTCCAATACCAACCATTTCAACTCATTCAGACCATTCAAGTTTTTTTTGTTTTTTTTTTACCATTTTCAAAAAAATTCCCGCTTTTCCCGAAATTCCCATTGAAATTAATGGAATAATCTTCAAAGTTTCACAATTCCCACATTTTGCATTTGATTCAAACGGTTTCAACTTCAAAATATTCAGCCTGTTCAGGAATTGTGTGCTCTACTTCAACAAATTTTTTTTTTTGAATTCCAGGATTTCCAAAAAATTCCTATTTTTAATTTTTTACCCATTCAAAATGAATTGTCCATTTTTCAAACTTCCACAATTCCCACATTCTTCAAACCATTCCAACATCAACACATTCCACTCATCCTGTACTTTCAAACTATCATTTTTTTGAAGTTCTAAATAATTCCAGGAATTCCCAGAATTCCCTTTTTTTTTTTTAACCCTTTTTATGTTGACTACTCCTTCCACATTTTCAACCCACTTCAACCGTTCCACCGTCAAAACATTCCTCTTAATTAGGACACAAAAGAAAGTAGTTTTTTATAACTAGAAAAATTCCCCAGTTTTCCCAAAATTCCAGGAATTCCATAATACCATTTCTCAATTCATCATATTACTACTTCAACATTTCTTGACCGATTTAACACAATTCCAATACCAACCATTTTAACTCATTCAGACCATTCAAGTTTTTTTGTTTTTTTTACCATTTTCAAAAAAATTCCCGCTTTTCCCATTGAAATTAATGGAATAATCTTCAAAGTTCCACAATTCGCACATTTTGCATTTGATTCAAATGGTTTCAACTTCAAAATATTCAGCCTGTTCAGGAATTGTGTGCTCTACTTCAACAATTATTTTTTTTGAATTCCAGGATTTCCAAAAAATTCCTATTTTTAATTTTTTACCCATTCAAAATGAATTGTCCATTTTTCAAACTTCCACAATTCCCACATTCTTCAAACCATTCCAACATCAACACATTCCACTCATCCTGTACTTTTGAACTATCATTTTTTTGAAGTTCTAAATAATTCCAGGAATTCCCAGAATTCCCTTTTTTTTTTAACCCTTTTTATGTTGACTACTCCTTCCACATTTTCAACCCACTTCAACCGTTCCACCGTCAAAACATTCCTCTTAATTAGGACACAAAAGAAAGTTGTTTTTTTAACTAGAAAAATTCCCCAGTTTTCCCAAAATTCCAGGAATTCCATAATACCATTTCTCAATTCAACATGTTACTACTTCAACATTTCTTGACCGATTTAACACAATTCCAATACCAACCATTTCAACTCATTCAGACCATTCAATTTTTTTTTTTTTTTTTTACCATTTTCAAAAAAATTCCCGCTTTTCCTGAAATTCCCATTGAAATTAATGGAATAATCTTCAAAGTTCCACAATTCGCACATTTTGCATTTGATTCAAACAGTTTAAACTTCAAAATATTCAGCCTGTTCAGGAATTGTGTGCTCTACTTCAACAATTATTTTTTTTGAATTCCAGGATTTCCAAAAAATTCCTATTTTTAATTTCTTTAATTTTTTACCCATTCAAAATGAATTGTCCATTTTTCAAACTTCCACAATTCCCACATTCTTCAACCCATTCAAACCATTCCAACATCAACACATTCCACTCATCCTGTACTTTCAAACTATCATTTTTTCAAGTTCTAAATAATTCTAGGAATTCCCAGAATTCCCCCCTTTTTTTTTTTTTTTTTACCCTTTTTTATGTTGACTACTTCTTACACATTTCCAACCCATTTCAACCGTTCCACCGTCAAAACATTCCTCTTAATTAAGACAAAAAACAAAGTTGTTTATTGAACTAGAAAAATTCCCAGTTTTCCCAAAATTCCAGGAATTCCGTAATACCATTTTTCAATTCAACATGTTACTACTTCAACATTTCTTGACCGATTTAAAACATTTCCAACACCAAGCATTTCAACTCATTCAAGTTTTTTTTTTTTTTTCCATTTTCAGAAAAATTCCCGCTCTTCCCGAAATTCCCATTGAAATTAATGGAACATTCTTCAAAGTTCCACAATTTGCACATTTTTCCTTTGATTCAAACGGTTCCAACCTCAAAATATTCAGCCTGTTCAAGAATTGTGTGCTCTACTTCAACAATTGTAATAAAAATTCCCGGATTTCACATAATTCCTTTTTTTGCATTTTCCTCATTCAAAATGAATTGGCCATTTTTCAAACTTCCACAATTCCCACATTATTTAACCCATTCAAACCTTCAACACATTCCGCCATTCTGGAAATTTTCAATTACCTTTTTTCCAAGTTCCAAAAAATTCCATGATTTTCCAGAATTCCTGGTTTTCCAAAAAAGGAAGTTATTTTTTAAACTGGACAAAATCCCGATTTTCCCGAAATTCCAGGAATTTTGTAACACCATTTCTCAATTCAACATGTTACTATGTCAACATTTCTCGACTGATGTGAAAAGGTCCAACACCAACCTTTTCAACCTATTCAGGCCATTCCAGTTTTTTTTTTTTACCATTTTCAAAAAAATTCCCCCTTTTCCCGAAATGCCTAATTTTTGGGGAAATTCCCATTGAAATCAATGGGATATTTTTCAAAGTTTCACAATTCCCACATTTTTCAATTCAAACTGTTCCAACTTCAAAATATTAAGCCTGTTCAGAAATTGTGTGCTCTACTTTAACAATTATAAAAAAAATTCCAGGATTTCCCAAAATTCTTTTTTTTTTCTCTATTAAAAATGAATTGTCCATTTTTCAAACTTCCACAATTCCCGCATTCTTCAACCCATTCCACCTTCAAACTACCATTTTTCCATGTTCAACACATTTCCAGGAATTCCTGTTTTTTTTTTCTTCCCTAACCTTATTCTCAACCTTTCTCGTTTGACTACTCCCTTTCCATTTTTCATCCAAGATTTCCCAGAACCGATTCATACCATTCCACCTTCCACACATTCCACCATCCTGGAAATTCAAACTAGCCTTTTTCCAAGCTGAAAAACAATTCCAGGATTTTCCAGAATTCCTGGTTTTCCAAAGTCCTATTTCCACCCTTTTTTCTGTCAACTACTCCTCCCACATTTTTCAACCCACTTCAACTGTTGCACCGCCCAAACATTCATCTTAATCAGGACAAAAAACAAAGTTGTTTTGAACTGGAAAAATTCCCTATTTTCCCGAATTTCCAGGAATACCATAATACCATTTGTCAATTTAATATATTACTACATTGACATTTCTTGACCGATTTGAAAAATTCCAAACCAACCATTTCAACTCATTCAGAAAATTCATTTTTTTTTACCATTTCCAAAAAAAGTGCCGCTTTTCCCGAAATGCCCAATTTTTGGGGACATTCCCATTGAAATCAATGGGATATTTTTCAAAGTTTCACAACTCCCACATTTTTCAATTCAAACTGTTCCAACTTCAAAATATTCAGCCTGTTCAGGAATTGTGAGCTCACTTTCAACAATTGTAAAAAAAAAAAAATCCAGGATTTCCCATAATTCCTATTTTTTTTCCCCATTTTCCCCCTTCAAAATTAATTGTCCATTTTGCAAAGTTCCACAATTCCCACATTATTCAACCCATTCAAAGCATTCCACCTTCAACACATTCAACTCACCTTAGACATTCAAACTACCATTTTTCCATGTTCAACAAATTTCCAGGAAAGGCTTCTTTATTTTTCTAACCCTATTTCCAACCTTTTTCGTTTGACTAATGTTTTCCCTTTTTTCATCCCATTTCAACTGTTCCACCGTCAAAACATTTTTTCTTAGCCAGGACAAAAAAAAAAAAAGATGTTGGTTTAGGAACTAGAAACATTCCCGGTTTTCCCGAAATTCCATAATGCAATTCCTCAATTAAAAAAGCTGTTACTACTTCAACATTTCTTGACCATTTACACATTTCCAACACCAATGCGGCTCATTCAGGACATTCATGCTCCTAATCATTTTTTTTTTTTTAAATCCAGCTTTTCCCAAAAAGGAAATTATTACGAAAAGATGAAAAATATGTTTTTTATTTATTTATAATTTTATATGTATTATTTGTATTTATTTATATATATTTTATTATTCAAATTTTATTTTATTATTCTATTTTATTTTAGTTTTATGTTATATTTTTGCTACTTTATGCATGTGTAGGCTATACATTTCTAGTATTAAAATGTGCAGGTGTACCTCATGGCCTTTAAAAAGTGTTTGTGCATTTTTCATACTTTTACATTTTGCAATAAAATTAATTTACATCCAAATAGATTGATTTAGTTTAAAACATATTTCAAGTCCATTAAGTAAATAGCATTCAGTCAATATATTGTCTGTTTATTTATAAAATGCTAAAAAAACAAATTGGAAAAATGAGAACGAAATGATAAAATGGGAATAATGTCCCTCCTTTATTCGTTAGGTTGCCATAATTGCACACAATAAAATCTCGCATTTTTCTTTAATACAGTCGTTCGTATTTGATACGCTTTTAAAAATACTACATTACAAAATTCACTGCGATTCAACTTAATTTTCAATAGAATTTTAATTTTTTTTCCACGCAGATTGAAGCGCGCTCAGGCACCTGTTGGGTAAACATGCGCATGAATGATGTGTTCAATGAACCATCGCATTGCTCGTAAACAAAACTCTTACAGAATATAAAAGAGTTGTCCTAATGTTTGGAGGAAAAAAACAAAAAGGCCTTACATAAAATTTCCGAATAGCGTGTGTAATTAAAGGAACAAAAGGGTTTAATTTATCGTCTTTAAATCAACAACGTTGTTTTGTCTTGATAGTTTTCAGACTCCCAAGTGGCTCAATTGAACGTATCTTTGTCGTGGCGCATTCAAGGAGCCTTCCATTGAGACCGCCATCAAAGACCTTCTTCCTTCATTTCAAAGTTGCTCGCTCGCGATGTGACTTATTGGAGCCGAGACAGTGTCAGTGTGCACAAAGTGTGTACAAAGTGTATACACGGCACGTCCCGACAAAAGCGACAGGGGTTAATCCACCCTGAAGTACACAATGCGCGGGCCCTGTTTACACAGGCGGACCCGAGAGCAAAAACCCTATTTGTCCCACGTCTTTGAACGCAACAGTAGTCTGTGGCCCTGCACTTCAATTATCTACATCTAATCTTCAATTATTCGTCTTTAAATTAAAAATGCCTAAACATGATACATTTTTTTCGATATAAATATGTATATATATATTTTTAATTTTATTTAATACCCCCAAAACAATTCTTACGATCAACCAATTGCAAATGTTCGTTTAATGCACTTTCATCATACAAATATTCATGTGTTTTTCTCCTTGTCATGAGTCACAATGATTCTTTATTTATTATTAAAAAGGTATCAATTTATAATTTGCCCATTTTATGTGTCTTTATAAGAGCGAGACCCCGATGATTTGGTGTTCCTAGCAATAAAACATTCATTAACAGCACCGCGCCGAGCCCATTTTAATCCAATTCCTGATGACATAATTAAACAAAAAACCTTTTTTTGTTTTGACTTTAAACCAATTTCACGACTTTATTCCCGTCCCAAAACGTCAGTGTTTTGGAGTAAACGCCTGGAAAAGCGAACAAATGGAGGATTATTTGATGTCTTTTTCAAAAAAAAAAAAAAAAAAAAAAAAAAAAAAGGCAACAGTCTGGAAGCCGCGTGTTTCTCTCCAATAATGACTTTCATTCAAGTCCCAATTTGATGCTTTATTTTTCATACACACCTTTTTTCCCCCCCCCCCATCCCCGTCGGGGAGCGTCACTCTTTTTCATGATTGCATTTCTTCCAAGAGGGGTGTCACGTGTGGTGGTCGTGGGCAGAAGACAAGATGGCGAGATGTTCCTCACACACCTGCATGCAGTCATGTGATGTTCCTCACACACCTGCATGCAGTCATGAGATGTTCCTCACACACCTGCATGCAGTCATGTGATGTTCCTCACACACCTGCATGCAGTCATGAGATGTTCCTCACACACCTGCATGCAGTCATGTGACGTTCCTCACACACCTGCATGCAGTCATGAGATGTTCCTCACACACCTGCATGCAGTCATGTGATGTTCCTCACACACCTGCATGCAGTCATGTGATGTTCCTCACACACCTGCATGCAGTCATGTGATGTTCCTGCAGCATCACATATTCCAGGTGTTTCAAAGGGGAATTAAAAAAGAAAGAAAAAGAATAGGAGCTGATCCAGGGCCGCAGCTGTCACTTGTATAGGCCCCCAGGTGGGGAAACAACCCCAGTAATATCGGCATGGCCTCCTGGATCATCATTACCTGTTTGTTGTCATTCCTGCAGAAATACCTTTTGAGGTGTGTTCCAATAATTAAGGGCGGATATGTAAAATGTAAGTATTTTGCAATATTGTATAATATATCAACGAATAATGCATGTATATATATATCGTTTTATATATAACTTGATATATAAATGTATATATATATATATATATATATATATATATATATATAACTATCTTTATGAAGAAAATGATATATAATATATATATATATATATATATATATACACAACTTTATATATATATGTATGTATGTATATATATATATATATATATAATTATATATCTATATATAACTATCTTTTTGAAGAAAGTAATAAATAGTATATATATATATATATATATATATATATATATATATATATATATATATATATATATATATATATATATATATATATATATTAGAGATGTCCGATAAGATCGGCCTACCGATATTATCGGCCGAGAAAGGCTTTAAAATGTGATATCCAATATTATCGGAATTGGTTGTTTTTTTTATCGGTATCGTGTTTTTTTTTTGTTTCTTTTATTGTTTGTTTTTTTATTAGATATAAAAAACACAAGATACACTTACAATTAGTGCACCAACCCAAACAACCTCCCTCCCCCATTTACACTCATTCACACAAAAGGGTTGTTTCTTTCTGTTATTATTATTGTGGTTCCTACATTATATATCAATATATATCAATCAATTCAAGAAATGTTTTTAATTTATTCATCGTATTTTTTTTAATTATTTTTTTTTTAAAAAGGACATTATCTTCACCATACCTGGTTGTCCAAATGAGGCATAATAATGTGTTAATTCCACGACTGTATATATCGGTATCGGTTGATATCGATATCGGTAATTAAAAGTTGGACAATATCGGAATATCGGCAAAAAAGCCAATATCGGACATCCCTACTATATACACACATATATATATATATATATATATATATATATATATATATATATATATATATATATATATATATATATAAAAATAACATATATTTATATATATATATATATATATATATATATATATATATATATATATATATATATATGTTATTTTTATATATATATATGTATGTATATATATATTTTATTTTTATATATATGTTATTTTTATATATATATATATATGTATGTATATATATATTTTATTTTTATATATATGTTATTTTTATATATATATATATATATATATATATATATATATATATATATAGTAGGGATGTCTGATAATGGCTTTTTTGCCGATATTCCGATATTGTCCAACTCTTAATTACCGATACCTACTATATATATATATATATATATATATATATATATATATATATATATATATATATATATATATATGTATATATATATATATGTTATTTTTTTATATATATGTATATAGTAGGGATGTCCGATAATGGCTTTTTTGCCGATATTCCGATATTGTCCAACTCTTAATTACCGATATCGATATCAACCGATACCGATATATACAGTCGTGGAATTAACACATTATTATAACTAATTTGGACAACCAGGTATGGTGAAGATAATGTCCTTTAAAAAAAAAAAAAAAAAAAAAAATAAGATAAATAAATTAAAAACATTTCTTGAATAAATAAGAAAGTAAAACAATACAAAAACAGTTAAATAAAAACTAGTAATTAATGAAAATGAGTAAAATGAAGTGTAAAAGGTTAGTACTATTAGTGGAGCAGCAGCACGCACAATCATGTGTGCTTACGGACTGTATCCCTTGCAGACTGTATTGATATATATTGATGTATAATGTAGGAACCTACCAGAATATTAATAACAGAAAGAAACAACCCTTTTGTGTGAATGAGTGTAAATGGGGGAGAGAGGTTGTTCTGGGTTGGTGCACTAATTGTAAGTGTATCTTGTGTTTTTTATGTTGAACTAATAAAAAAACAAACAATAAAAAACACGATACCGATAATAAAAAAAAACAATACCGATAATTTCGGATATCACATTTTAAAGCCTTTCTCGGCCGATAATATCGGTAGGCCGATCTTATCGGACATCTCTAATATATATATATATATATAAAAATTAAAGTACCAATGATTGTCACACACACACTAGGTGTGGCGAGATTATTCTCTGCATTTGACCCATCACCCTTGATCACCCCCTGGGAGGTAAGGGGAGCAGTGGGCAGCAGCGGTGGCCGCGCCCGGGAATCATTTTGGTGATTTAACCCCCAATTCCAACCCTTGATGCTGAGTGCCAAGCAGGGAGGTAATGGGTCCCATTTTTATAGTCTTTGGTATGACTATAAAGGGAATAAGCGGTAGAAATGGATGGATGGATATATATATATATATATATATATATATATATATATATATATATATATATATATATATATATATATATATATACATGCAATTTTACAGTTTTTCTATATAATCTGCATAAACTATCTGTCCTCGGTTGATATTTTGACTTTACTGTGCCAATATAGCAGTAGTGTAAAAATAAATAAATAAATAAATAAATTCATTGTGATTCTTATTTGTAACGGTTCTTCATTGATTCAAATCAAATAAAAATTGATTTGAAAAAAATGGGTTTTTTTCAAATCTGTCCCATTTAGACACTCAGACGAATCATTATGTAGATGATTTATATCTGCTGTACACATTTACTTTACATGATGAAGATGTAGATGATTTATATCTGCTGTACACATTTACTTTACATTATGAAGATGTAGATGATTTATATCTGCTGTACACATTTACTTTACATTATGAAGATGTAGATGATTTATATCTGCTGTACACATTTACTTTACATGATGAAGATGTAGATGATTTATATCTGCTGTACACATTTACTTTACATTATGAAGATGTAGATGATTTATATCTGCTGTACACATTTACTTTACATTATGAAGATGTAGATGATTTATATCTGCTGTACACATTTACTTTACATTATGAAGATGTAGATGATTTATATCTGCTGTACACATTTACTTTACATTATGAAGATGTAGATGACTTTACTTTACATGAGAGAAGTTCTCCCGTTGCCTTATTTGTATTTGACTTTATTAAACGTTTGCTAGAATTTTATTAAATAAAAGCAGTTGTATGTTTATTTCATTTTAAGTAATATAAACATATGTTTTATGGAGGAATGTAATTTATCATAGGACTGGCACCCAATGTTATCAAAAAGTATTGATTTTTGAATCGAAAATCAATTGTGAATGAAATTGTTACCAACAAGAATGGAATCAAATGGAATAGTTTGTTGGCCAAATGTTCACATGTAGTTGAAAAGAACCATTCATGCAAAATATATATACACAATAATTATATTTTCAGCATGGGTCTGTTCTTTAAAATGTTTTATTTTTTTAATAAATGTATGTTCTCTTTATTTGGTGCCATTAAAGTATAGAACGAAAATCTAAAATTTAGCTTTTTATTTATTCATTATTATTTATCCATCATGTTACATTGTTTGTACTTATATTATTATTATTATTATTATTCATCTATAATGTTACATTGTTTGTACTTTGATGATATATTCACTGTATTATTATTATTATTATTATTATTATTATTATTATTATTATTATTTATCCATCAAGTTACATTGTCTGTATTTTGATGATATATTAACTGTAAAATTATTATTATTATTATTATTAATTTATCAAGTTACATTGTTTGTACGTTGATGATATATTCACTGTAATATTATTATTATTATTATTATTATTATTATTATTATTATTATTTATTTATCAAGTTACATTGTTTGTACTTTGATGATATATTCACTGTAAAATTATTATTATTATTATTATTATTCATCTATCAAGTTATATTGTTTGTACTTTGATGATATATTCACTGTAATATTATTATTAATATTATTATTATCATCATTTATTTATCAAGTTACATTGTTTGTACTTTGATGATATATTCACTGTAAAATTATTATTATTATTATTACTATTTATCTATCAAGTTACATTGTTTGTACTTTGATGATATATTCACTGTAATATTATTATTAATATTATTATTATTATCATTTATTTATCAAGTTACATTGTTTGTACTTTGATGATATATTCACTGTAATATTATTATTATTATTATTATTAATTTATCAAGTTACATTGTTTGTACTTTGATGATATATTCACTGTAAAATTGTTATTATTATTATTATTATTAATTTATCAAGTTACATTGTTTGTACTTTGATGATATATTCACTGTAATATTATTTTTATTATTATTATTATTATTATTATTTATTTATCAAGTTACATTGTTTGTACTTTGATGATATATTCACTGTAAAATTAATATTATTATTATTATTATTTATCTATCAAGTTACATTGTTTGTACTTTGATGATATATTCACTGTAATATTATTATTATTATTTATTTATCAAGTTACATTGTTTGTACTTTGATGATATATTCACTGTAAAATTATTATTATTATTATTATTATTATTTATCTATCAAGTTACATTGTTTGTACTTTGATGATATATTCACTGTAAAATTATTATTATTATTATTATTTATTTATCAAGTTACATTGTTTGTACTTTGATGATATATTCACTGTAAAATTATTATTATTATTATTATTATTTATCTATCAAGTTACATTGTTTGTACTTTGATGATATATTCACTGTAAAATTATTATTATTATTATTTATCTATCAAGTTACATTGTTTGTACTTTGATGATATATTCACTGTAATATTATTATTATTGTTATTATTATTATTATTTATTTATCAAGTTACATTGTTTGTACTTTGATGATATATTCACTGTAATATTATTATAATTATTATTATTATTATTATTATTTATCTATCAAGTTACATTGTTTGTACTTTAATGATACATTCACTGACTGTAATGGGTGCAAACAAACAAACAAAAAAACAACCTTTTAGAATACTAAAATTGGAACATTTTATGTAAAGTAAATATTAGTTAATACATGTTGTGTTACACTTTGCAATAGTTTATATTCAATTATTTAAAAATATTATTAGTTTTACTCTTTTGTACTAATATATACAATTGACAATATTTTTAAGCATGCTCAAAATGAGTAGGACACTTTTTATTGTGTGGATGATCCAAATATTCACACATATCGTTTTCTACACCAAAATGCATCTATTTATTATTATTATTATTATTATTATTATTATTATTATTATTCAACAACTTAAAATTTTATTTTTATTCTCCAGATTTTGGAAAGCTCTACCTTCCACATTTTCCACCCGATTCAAAGCGTTCCAACTTCAAAACTGTTCAGCTTATTCGGGAATTGCGGGCGTTCCCTTGACACATTCCAAAAATGTGCAGATTTCCCAGAATTCCAGTTTTTCCGGGACATTTTTCCCATTCAAAATTAAATGGCCATTTTTTCAAACATTCACCATTTCCACATTTTTAACCGATTCAAACCATTCTAACATCAACATATGCCACTCATTCTGGAATTTCAAACTATTATTTTGTCAAGTTAAAAAAAATTCCCGGTTTCCCGAAATTCCTGGAATTCCTTATTACCATTTCTCAATTAAAAATGTGACTACTTCAACATTTCTCGACAAATTAGAAAAATTCCAACACCAACAATTTCAACTCATTCACGACATTAATTTTTTTTAAGATTTTAGAGAAAAATTCCCGCTTTTCCCCAAATTTCCATTAAAATTCCCATTGAAATGAATGGGACATTCACAACTCCCACATTTTTCATCCGATTCAAACTGTTCCAACTCCAAAATATTCAGCCTGTTCTGGAATTGTGTCAATAAATTCCCAGATTTCCAAGAATTTCCAGTTTTTAGGGACATTTTCTCCATTCAAAATGAATTGTCCATTGTTTTAAACTTCCACAATGCTCACATTTTTCAAGCTATTGAAAGCATTCCAACATCAACACATTCCACTCATCCTGGACATTCAAACTAACATTTTCCCAAGTTCCAAACCAAATTCCGTTTTTTCCTGGAAATTCAAACTCAAATTCCCATTGAAATGAATGGGACATTCTTCAAAGTTCCACAACTCCCACATTTTTTCATCCGATTCCAACTGTTCCAACTCCAAAATATTCAGCCTGTTCTGGAATTGTGTCAATAAATTCCCAGATTTCCAAGAATTTCCAGTTTTTAGGGACATTTTCTCCATTCAAAATGAATTGTCCATTGTTTTAAACTTCCACAATTCTCACATTTTTCAAGCTATTGAAAGCATTCCAACATCAACACATTCCACTCATCCTGGACATTCAAACTAACATTTTCCCAAGTTCCAAACCAAATTCCGTTTTTTCCTGGAAATTCAAACTCAAATTCCCATTGAAATGAATGGGACATTCTTCAAAGTTCCACAACTCCCACATTTTTTCATCCGATTCCAACTGTTCCAACTCCAAAATATTCAGCCTGTTCTGGAATTGTGTCAACAAATTCCCAGATTTCAAAGAATTCCCAGTTTTCAGGGACATTTTCTCCATTCAAAATGAATTGTCCATTGTTTTAAACTTCCACAATTCTCACATTTTTCAACCGATTCAAACCATTCCAACATCAACACATTCCACTCATCCTGGACATTCAAACTAACATTTTCCCAAGTTCCAAACCAAATTCCGTTTTTTCCTGGAAATTCAAACTCAATTTCCCATTGAAATGAATGGGACATTCTTCAAAATTCACAACTCCCATATTTTTCATCGATTTCAAACTGTTCCGACTCCAAAATATTCAGCCTGTTCAGAAATTGTGTCAACAAATTCCCGGATTTCCAAGAATTCCCAGTTTTTAGGGACATTTTCTCCATTCAAAATGAATTGTCCATTGTTTTAAACTTCCACAATTCTCACATTTTTCAAGCTATTGAAATCAGTCCAACATCAACACATTCCACTCATCCTGGACATTCAAACTAACATTTTCCCAAGTTCCAAACCAAATTCTGTTTTTTCCTGGAAATTCAAACTCAAATTCCCATTGAAATGAATGGGACATTCTTCAAAGTTCCACAACTCCCACATTTTTTCATCCGATTCCAACTGTTCCAACTCCAAAATATTCAGCCTGTTCTGGAATTGTGGCAACAAATTCCCGGATTTCCAAGAATTACCAGTTTTCAGGGACATTTTCTCCATTCAAAATGAATTGTCCAATGTTTAAACTTCCACAATTCCCACATTTTTCAACCGATTCAAAGCATTCCAACATCAACACATTTTACTCATCCTGGACATTCAAACTATCATTGTTCCAAGTTCAAAAAATTCCAGGTTGTCCTGAAATGCCTTAATACAATTTCTCAATTAAAAATTTGACTACTTCAACATTTCTCGACCGATTTGAACAATTCCAACACCAACAATTTCAACTAATTCACAATAATAACGTTTTTCTTTTAACATTTTCCAAGAGAATTCTCGTTTTTCACCAAATTTCCATTAAAATTCCCATTGAAATGAATGGGACATTCACAACTCCAACATTTTTCATCCGATTCAAACTGTTCCAACTCCCAAATATTCAGCCTGTTCAGGAATTGTGTCAACAAATTCCCGCATTTCCTGAAATTCCTGGAATTCCTTAATACAATTTCTCAATTAAAAATGTGACCAATTCAACATTTCTTGACCGATTTGAAAAATTCCAACACCAACAATTTCAACTAATTCACAATATTCAAGTTTTTCTTTTAACATTTTCCAAGAGAATTCTCGTTTCTCCCCAAATTTCCATTAAAATTCCCATTGAAATGAATGGGAAATTCTTCAAAGTTCCACAACTCCCACATTTTTGATCCGATTCAAACTGTTCCAACTCCAAAATATTCAGCCTGTTCAGGAATTGTGTCAACAAATTCCCGGATTTCCAAGAATTCCCAGTTTTCAGGGACATTTTCTCCATTCAAAATGAATTGTCCAATGTTTAAACTTCCACAATTCCCACATTTTTCAACCGATTCAAACCATTCCAACATCAACACATTTTACTCATCCTGGACATTTAAACTATCATTGTTCCAAGTTCCAAAAATTCCCGGTTGTCCTGAAATTCCTGGAATTCCTTAATACAATTTCTCAATTAAAAATATGACTACTTCAAGAATTTCTCGACCGATTTGAACAATTCCAACACCAACAATTTCAACTAATTCACAATATTAACGTTTTTCTTTTAATATTTTCCAAGAGAATTCTCGTTTTTCCCTAAATTTCCATTAAAATTCCCATTGAAATGAATGGGACATTCACAACTCCAACATTTTTTCATCCGATTCAAACTGTTCCAACTCCAAAATATTCAGCCTGTTCAGGAATTGTGTCAACAAATTCCCGGATTTCCAAGAATTCCCAGTTTTTAGGGACATTTTCTCCCTTCAAAATGAATTGTCCATTGTTTTAAACTTCCACAATTCTCACATTTTTCAAGCTATTGAAATCACTCCAACATCAACACATTCCACTCACCCTGGACATTCAAACTAGCACTTTCCCAAGTTCCAAACCAAATTCCGTTTTTTTCCTGGAAATTCAAACTCAAATTCTCCATTGAAATGAATGGGGCATTCTTCAAAGTTCCATAACTCCCACATTTTTTCATCCGATTCCAAGTCCAAAATATTCAGCCTGTTCAGGAATTGTGTCAAAAAATTCCCGGATTTCCAAGAATTCCCAGTTTTCAGAGACATTTTCTTCATTCAAAATGAATTGTCCAATGTTTAAACTTCCACAATTCCCACATTTTTCAACCTATTCAAACCATTCCAACAACAACACATTTGACTCATCCTGGACATTCAAACTAACATTGTTCCAAGTTCAAAAAATTCCCGGTTGTCCTGAAATTCCTGGAATTCCTTAATACAATTTCTCAATTAAAAATGTGACTACTTCAACATTTCTCGACCGATTTGAACAATTCCAACACCAACAATTTCAACTAATTCACAATATTAACGTTTTTCTTTTAACATTTTCCAAGAGAATTCTCGTTTTTCCCCAAATTTCCATTAAAATTCCCATTGAAATGAATGGGACATTCACAACTCCCACATTTTTCATCCGATTCAAACTGTTCCAACTCCAAAATATTCAGCCTGTTCTGGAATTGTGGCAACAAATTCCCGGATTTCCAAGAATTCCCAGTTTTCAGGGACATTTTCTCCATTCAAAATGAATTGTCCAATGTTTAAACTTCCACAATTCCCACATTTTTCGACCGATTCAAACCATTCCAACATCAACACATTCCACTCATCCTGGACATTCAAACTAACATTTTCCCAAGTTCCAAACCAAATTCCGTTTTTTTCCTGGAAATTCAAACTCAAATTCTCCATTGAAATGAATGGGACATTCTTCAAAGTTCCACAACTCCCACATTTTTTCATCTGATTCCAACTCCAAAATATTCAGCCTGTTCAGGAATAGTGTCAACAAATTCCCGGATTTCCAAGAATTCCCAGTTTTCAGAGACATTTTCTTCATTCAAAATGAATTGTCCAATGTTTAAACTTCCACAATTCCCACATTTTTCAACCTATTCAAACCATTCCGACATCAACACATTTGACTCATCCTGGACATTCAAACTATCATTGTTCCACGTTCAAAAAATTCCCGGTTGTCCTGAAATTCCTGGAATTCCTTAATACAATTTCTCAATTAAAAATGTGACTACTTCAACATTTCTCGACCGATTTGAAAAATTCCAACACCAACAATTTCAACTAATTCACAATATTAATATTTTTCTTTTAACATTTTCCAAGAAAATTCTCGTTTTTCCCCAAATTTCCATTAAAATTCCCATTGAAATGAATGGGACATTCACAACTCCCACATTTTTCATCCGATTCAAACTGTTCCAACTCCAAAATATTCAGCCTGTTCAGGAATTGTGTCAACAAATTCCCGGATTTCCAAGAATTCCCAGTTTTCAGGGACATTTTCTCCATTCAAAATGAATTGTCCAATGTTTAAACTTCCACAATTCCCACATTTTTCAACCGATTCAAAACATTCCAACATCAACACATTCCACTCATCCTGGACATTCAAACTACTATTTTCCCAAGTTCCAAAGCAAATTCCGTTTTTTCCTGGAACTTCAAACTCAAATTCCCCATTGAAATGAATGGGACATTCTTCAAAGTTCCACAACTCCCACATTTTTTCATCCGATTCCAACTGTTCTTACTCCAAAATATTCAGCCTGTTCAGGAATTGTGTCAACAAATTCCCGGATTTCCAAGAATTCCCAGTTTTCAGGGACATTTTCTCCATTCAAAATGAATTGTCCAATGTTTAAACTTCCACAATTCCCACATTTTTCAACCTATTCAAACCATTCCAACATCAACACATTTTACTCATCCTGGACATTCAAACTATCATTGTTCCACGTTCAAAAAATTCCCGGTTGTCCTGAAATTCCTGGAATTTCTTAATACAATTTCTCAATTAAAAATGTGACTACTTCAACATTTCTCGACCGATTTGAAAAATTCCAACACCAACAATTTCAACTAATTCACAATATTAACGTTTTTCTTTTAACATTTTCCAAGATAATTCTCGTTTCTCCCTAAATTTCCATTAAAATTCCCATTGAAATGAATGGGACATTCACAACTCCCACATTTTTCATCCGATTCAAACTGTTCCAACTCCAAAATATTCAGCCTGTTCAGGAATTGTGTCAACAAATTCCCGGATTTCCAAGAAGTCCCAGTTTTCAGGGACATTTTCTCCATTCAAAATGAATTGTCCAATGTTTAAACTTCCACAATTCCGACATTTGTCAACCTATTCAAACCATTCCAACATCAACACATTTTACTCATCCTGGACATTCAAACTATCATTGTTCCACGTTCAAAAAATTCCCGGTTGTCCTGAAATTCCTGGAATTCCTTAATACAATTTCTCAATTAAAAATGTGACTACTTCAACATTTCTCGACCGATTTGAACAATTCCAACACCAACAATTTCAACTTATTCACAATATTAACGTTTTTCTTTTAACATTTTCCAAGAGAATTCTCGTTTCTCCCTAAATTTCCATTAAAATTCCCATTGAAATGAATGGGACATTCACAACTCCCACATTTTTCATCCGATTCAAAGTGTTCCGACTCCAAAATATTCAGCCTGTTCTGGAAATGTGGCAACAAATTCCCGGATTTCCAAGAATTCCCAGTTTTCAGGGACATTTTCTCCATTCAAAATGAATTGTCCATTGTTTTAAACTTCCACAATTCCCACATTTTTCAACCGATTCAAACCATTCCAACATCAACACATTTTACTCATCCTGGACAATTCCAACCAACACTTCCCAAAGTTCCAAACCAAATTCCGTTTTTCCTGGAAATTCATACTCTTCAACTTTCAAACTATTCTTACCTTCAGACTACATTCTGTCAGCATTTCACTTCAACTTCAGCATTGGAACAATCCCACTTCATCTAGTTCTAATGTCATTGTTTTGGTTTTTTGAAATGATAAATGTTTGTCTAACATTGACCAACTGCCACTTTTGATTTCTTTACTTTACGTGTTGCCACCTTATAGTTTGAAAAGGTGTGCAGTGACACCACGCCATCACCTGTGCTCCATTTTCACCTGCTGGTGTGTCCTTAAATGGCAGTCAGGCCATGGAAGACTGAGCATGTGTGAGGCACGTCTTGCAGCCAGTGAGTGGGTGACAAGAAGAAGAAGAAGAAGAGGAAGAGGAAGAAGAAGAAGAATGACATCAGTGGAGACCTCACATCAAAGTAGACCAAACCTCGCACTGATTGAACTTTCAAGCTCGGAGAGAAAAAAAGTCAAAGCGTTGTGACATCAGAACACCTAAAATGTGACTGTCATGTTTTTATAACTTTGATGCAAGAACTGACTAAACACACACACACACACACACACACACACACACACACACACACACACACACACACACGGAGACGAGCCATCTTTGTCTTCCAGAAGCGTCAAAAGTCCGATTAGATTGAGAGACAGGCGTGAGGAGTTTGTCAGAAAATAGGATGGCAGACAGCACTTTGGTGGCGAGCACACGCTGCTGGTGACTCCGCTGACAAGTACCTGTCAGGAAGACACGTCACCTGACGCTCACCTGACACCTCCGTCAAGCCAATCGAGACGGAGACTGATCGATTCCATGGCAACCAGATTTCTAAGGGGATACTTGAGATGGTGATGGGTGGGAAAGGAGGAGTCCTACTAGGTGTGGTCGTCTTATATGCGCCACAGAAGTCATTATGTATGTGGGAATACGTCTTATATGCACCACAGAAGTCATTATGTATGTGGGAATAAGTCGTATATGCACCACAGAAGTCATTATGTATGTGGGAATAAGTCTTATAAGCACCACAGAAGTCATTATGTATGTGGGAATAAGTCTTATATGCACCACAGAAGTCATTATGTATGTGGAATAAGTCTTATATGCACCACAGAAGTCATTATGTATGTGGAATAAGTCTTATATGCACCACAGAAGTCATTATGTATGTGGGAATAAGTCTTATAAGCACCACAGAAGTCATTATGTATGTGGGAATAAGTCTTATATGCACCACAGAAGTCATTATGTATGTGGAATAAGTCTTATATGCACCACAGAAGTCATTATGTATGTGGAATAAGTCTTATATGCGCCACAGAAGTCATTATGTATGTGGGAATACGTCTTATATGCACCACAGAAGTCATTATGTATGTAGAATAAGTCTTATATGCACCACAGAAGTCATTATGTATGTGGGAATAAGTCTTATAAGCACCACAGAAGTCATTATGTATGTGGGAATAAGTCTTATATGCACCACAGAAGTCATTATGTATGTGGAATAAGTCTTATATGCACCACAGAAGTCATTATGTATGTGGAATAAGTCTTATATGCACCACAGAAGTCATTATGTATGTGGAATAAGTCTTATATGCACCACATAAGTCATTATGTATGTGGGAATAAGTCTTATATGCACCACAGAAGTCATTATGTATGTGGGAATAAGTCTTATATGCACCAAAGAAGTCATTATGTATGTAGGAATAAGTCTTATATGCGCCACAGAAGTCATTATGTATGTGGAATAAGTCTTATATGCGCCAAATAAGTCATTATGTATGTGGGAATAAGTCTTATATGCACCACAGAAGTCATTATGTATGTAGGAATAAGTCTTATATGCGCCACAGAAGTCATTATGTATGTGGGAATAAGTCTTATATGCACCACAGAAGTCATTATGTATGTGGGAATAAGTCTTATATGCACCACAGAAGTCATTATGTATGTGGGAATAAGTCTTATATGCACCACAGAAGTCATTATGTATGTGGGAATACGTCTTATATGCACCGCAGAAGTCATTATGTATGTGGAATAAGTCTTATATGCACCACAGAAGTCATTATGTATGTAGGAATAAGTCTTATATGCGCCACAGAATTCATTATGTATGTGGGAATAAGTCTTATATGCACCACAGAAGTCATTATGTATGTGGAATAAGTCTTATATGCACCACAGAAGTCATTATGTATGTGGAATATGTCTTATATGCACCACAGAAGTCATTATGTATGTGGGAATAAGTCTTATATGCACCACATAAGTCACTATGTATGTGGGAATAAGTCTTATATGCACCACATAAGTCATTATGTATGTGGGAATAAGTCTTATATGCACTACATAAGTCATTATGTATGTGGGAATAAGTCTTATATGCACCACAGAAGTCATTATGTATGTGGGAATAAGTCTTATATGCACCACAGAAGTCATTATGTATGTGGAATAAGTCTTATATGCACCACAGAAGTCATTCTGTATGTGGGAATAAGTCTTACATGCACCACAAAAGTCATTCTGTATGTGGGAATAAGTCTTATATGCCCCACAGAAGTCATTATGTATGTGGGAATAAGTCTTATATGCACTACAGAAGTCATTATGTATGTGAAATAAGTCTTATATGCACCACAGAAGTCATTATGTATGTGGGAATACGTCTTATATGCACCACAGAAGTCATTATGTATATGGGAATAAGTCTTATATGCACCACAGAAGTCATTATGTATGTGGGGATAAGTCTTATATGCACCACAGAAGTCATTATGTTTGTGGGAATAAGTCTTATATGCACCACAGAAGTCATTATGTATGTGGGAATAAGTCTTAGATGCACCACAGAAGTCATTATGTATGTGGGAATAAGTGTTAGATGCACCACAGAAGTCATTATGTATGTGGGAATAAGTCTTATATGCACCACAGAAGTCATTATGTATGTGGGAATACGTCTTATATGCACCACAGAAGTCATTATGTATGTGGGAATACGTCGTATATGCACCACAGAAGTCATTATGTATGTGGGAATAAGTCTTATATGCACCACAGAAGTCATTATGTATGTGGGAATAAGTCTAATATGCACCACAGAAGTCATTATGTATGTGGGAATAAGTCTTATATGCACCACAGAAGTCATTATGTATGTGGGAATAAGTCTTATATGCACCACAGAAGTCATTATGTATGTGGAATAAGTCTTATATGCACCACATAAGTCATTATGTATGTGGGAATAAGTCTTATATGCACCACAGAAGTCATTATGTATGTGGGAATAAGTTTTATATGCACCACAGAAGTCATTATGTATGTGGTAATAAGTCTTATGTGCACCACATAAGTCATTATGTATGTGGGAATAAGTCTTATATGCACCACAGAAGTCATTATTTATGTGGGAATAAGTCTTATATGCACCACAGAAGTCATTATGTATGTGGGAATAAGTCTTATATGCACCACAGAAGTCATTATGTATGTTGGAATAAGTCTTATATGCACCACAAAAGTCATTATGTATGTGGAATAAGTCTTATATGCACCACAGAAGTCATCATGTATGTGGAATAAGTCTTATATGCACCACATAAGTCATTATGTATGTGGGAATAAGTCTTATATGCACCACAGAAGTCATTATGTATGTGGGGATAAGTCTTTTATGCACCACAGAAGTCATTATGTATGTGGGAATAAGTCTTATATGCACCACAGAAGTCATTATGTATGTGGGAATAAGTCTTATATGCACCACATAAGTCGTTATGTATATGGGAATACGTCTTATATGCACCACATAAGTCATTATGTATGTGGGAATAAATCTTATATGCACCACATAAGTCATTATGTATGTGGAATAAGTCTTATATGCACCACAGAAGTCATTATGTATGTGGGAATAAGTCTTATATGCACCACAGAAGTCATTATCTATGTGGGAATAGGTCTTATATGCACCACAGAAATCATTATGTATGTGGGAATAAGTCTTATATGCACCACAGAAGTCATCATGTATGTGGGAATAAGTCTTATATGCACCACAGAAGTCATTATGTATGTGGGAATAAGTCTTATATGCGCCACAGAAGTCATTATGTATGTGGGAATAAGTCTTATATGCACCACAGAAGTCAATATGTATGTGGGGATAAGTCTTATATGCACCGCAGTAGGCATTATGTATGTGGGAATAAGTCTTATATGCACCACAGAAGTCATTATGTATGTGGAATAAGTCTTATATGCACCACAAAAGTCATTATGTATGTGGGAATAAGTCTTATATGCACCACAGAAGTCATTATGTATGTGGGAATAAGTCTTATATGCACCACAGAAGTCATTATGTATGTGGGAATAAGTCTTATATGCACCACAGAAGTCATTATGTATGTGGAATAAGTCTTATATGCACCACAGAAGTCATTATGTATGTGGGAATAAGTCTTATATGCGCCACAGAAGTCATTATGTATGTGGAATAAGTCTTATATGCACCACAGAAGTCATTATGTATGTGGGGATACGTCTTATATGCACCACAGAAGTCATCATGTATGTGGAATAAGTCTTATATGCACCACAGAAGTCATTATGTATGTGGAATAAGTCTTATATGCACCACAGAAGTCATTATGTATGTGGGAATAAGTCTTATATGCACCACAGAAGTCATTATGTAAGTGGGGATAAAACTTATATGCACCACAGAAGTCATTATGTTTGTGGGAATAAGTCTTATATGCACCACATAAGTCATTATGTATGTGGAATAGGTCTTATATGCACCACAGAAGTCATTGTGTATGTGGGAATAAGTCTTATATGCACCACATAAGTCATTATGTATGTGGGAATAAGTCTTATATGAACTACAGAAGTCATTATGTATGTGGGAATAAGTCTTATATGCACCACATAAGTCATTATGTGGAATAAGTCTTATATGCACCACATAAGTCATTATGTATGTGGGAATAAGTCCTATATGCACCACATAAGTTATTATGTATGTGGGAATACGTCTTATATGCACCACAGAAGTCATTATGTATGTGGGAATAAGTCTTATATGCACCACAGAAGTCATTATGTATGTGGGAATAAGTCTTATATGCACCACAGAAGTCATAATGTATGTGGGAATAAGTCTTATATGCACCACAGAAGTCATTAAGTATGTGGGAATAAGTCTTTTATGCACCACAGAAGTCATTATGTATGTGGGAATAAGTCTTATATGCACCACAGAAGTCATTATGTATGTTGGAATAAGTCTTATATGCACCACAGAAGTCATTATGTATGTGGGACTAAGTCTTATATGCACCACAGAAGTCATTATGTATGTGGAATACGTCTTATATGCACCACAGAAGTCATTATGTATGTGGGAATAAGTCTTATATGCACCACAGAAGTCATTATGTATGTGGGAATAAGTCTTATATGCACCACAGAAGTCATTATGTAAGTGGGAATTAGTCTTATATGCACCACAGAAGTCATTATGTATGTGGGAGTAAGTCTTATATGCACCACAGAAGTCATTATGTATGTGGGAATAAGTCTTATATGCGCCACAGAAGTCATTATGTATGTGGAATAAGTCTTATATGCACCACAGAAGTCATTATGTATGTGGGAATAAGTCTTATATGCACCACAGAAGTCATTATGTATGTGGAATAAGTCTTATATGCACCACAGAAGTCATTATGTATGTGGGAATAAGTCTTATATGCGCCACAGAAGTCATAATTTATGTGGAATAAGTCTTATATGCACCACAGAAGTCATTATGTATGTGGGGATAAGTCTTATATGCACCACAGAAGTCATCATGTATGTGGAATAAGTCTTATATGCACCACAGAAGTCATTATGTATGTGGAATAAGTCTTATATGCACCACAGAAGTCATTATGTATGTGGGAATAAGTCTTATATGCACCACAGAAGTCATTATGTAAGTGGGGATAAAACGTATATGCACCACAGAAGTCATTATGTATGTGGGAATAAGTCTTATATGCACCACATAAGTCATTATGTATGTGGAATAAGTCTTATATGCACCACAGAAGTCATTATGTATGTGGGAATAAGTCTTATATGCACCACATAAGTCATTATGTATGTGGGAATAAGTCTTATATGAACCACAGAAGTCATTATGTATGTGGGAATAAGTCTTATATGCACCACATAAGTCATTATGTGGAATAAGTCTTATATGCACCACATAAGTCATCATGTATGTGGGAATAAGTCTTATATGCACCACAGAAGTCATTATGTATGTGGGAATAAGTCTTATATGCACCACAGAAGTCATTATGTATGTGGGAATAAGTCTTATATGCACCACAGAAGTCATTATGTATGTGGGAATAAGTCTTATATGCACCACAGAAGTCATTAAGTATGTGGGAATAAGTCTTTTATGCACCACAGAAGTCATTATGTATGTGGGAATAAGTCTTATATGCACCACAGAAGTCATTATGTATGTGGGAATAAGTCTTATATGCACCACAGAAGTCATTATGTATGTGGGACTAAGTCTTATATGCACCACAGAAGTCATTATGTATGTGGAATACGTCTTATATCTACCACAGAAGTCATTATGTATGTGGGAATAAGTCTTATATGCACCACAGAAGTCATTATGTATGTGGGAATAAGTCTTATATGCACCACAGAAGTCATTATGTAAGTGGGAATTAGTCTTATATGCACCACAGAAGTCATTATGTATGTGGGAGTAAGTCTTATATGCACCACAGAAGTCATTATGTATGTGGGAATAAGTCTTATATGCACCACAGAAGTCATTATGTATGTGGGAATAAGTCTTATATGCACCACATAAGTCATTATGTATGTGGAATAAGTCTTATATGCACCACAGAAGTTATTATGTATGTGGGAATAAGTATTATATGCACCACATAAGTCATTATGTATGTGGGAATAAGTCTTATATGCACCACAGAAGTCATCATGTGTGTGGAATAAGTCTTATATGCACCACAGAAGTCATTATGTATGTGGGGATAAGTCTTATATGCACCACAGAAGTCATTATGTATGTGGGGATAAGTCTTATATGCACCACAGAAGTCATTATGTATGTGGGAATAAGTCTTATATGCACCACAGAAGTCATTTTGTGTGTGGAATAAGTCTTATATGCACCACAGAAGTCATTATGTAGGTGGGAATAAGTCTTATATGCACCACAGAAGTCATTATGTATGAGGGAATAAGTCTTATATGCGCCACAGAAGTCATTATGTATGTGGGAATAAGTCTTATATGCGCCACAGAAGTCATTATGTATGTGGGAATAAGTCTTATATGCACCACAGAAGTCATTATGTATGTGGAATAAGTCTTATATGCGCCACAGAAGTCATTATGTATGTGGGAATAAGTCTTATATGCACCACAGAAGTCATTATGTATGTGGGAATAAGTCTTATATGCACCACAGAAGTCATTATGTATGTGGGAATAAGTCTTATATGCACCACAGAAGTCATCATGTTTGTGGGAATAAGTCTTATATGCACCACATAAGTCATTATGTATGTGGAATAAGTCTTATATGCACCACAGAAGTTATTATGTATGTGGGAATAAGTCTTATATGCACCACAGAAGTCATTATGTGTGTGGGAATAAGTCTTATATGCACCACAGAAGTCATTATGTATGTGGGAATAAGTCTTATATGCACCACAGAAGTCATTATGTATGTGGAATAAGTCTTATATGCGCCACAGAAGTCATTATGTATGTGGGAATAAGTCTTATATGCACCACAGAAGTCATTATGTATGTGGGAATAAGTCTTATATGCACCACAGAAGTCATTATGTATGTGGGAATACGTCTTATATGCGCCACAGAAGTCATTATGTATGTGGGAATAAGTCTTATATGCACCACAGAAGTCATTATGTATGTGGGAATAAGTCTTATATGCACCACCGAAGTCATTATGTATGTGGGAATAAGTCTTATATGCACCACAGAAGTCATTATGTATGTGGGAATAAGTCTTATATGCACCACAGAAGTCATTATGAATGTGGGAATAAGTCTTATATGCACCACCAAAGTCATTATGTATGTGGGAATAAGTCTTATATGCACCACAGAAATCATTATGTATGTGGGAATAAGTCTTATATGCACCACAGAAGTCATTATGAATGTGGGAATAAGTCTTATATGCACCACCGAAGTCATTATGTATGTGGGAATAAGTCTTATATGCACCACAGAAGTCATTATGTATGTGGGAATAAGTCTTATATGCACCACAGAAGTCATTATGTATGTGGGAATACGTCTTATATGCGCCACAGAAGTCATTATGTATGTGGGAATAAGTCTTATATGCACCACAGAAGTCATTATGTATGTGGGAATAAGTCTTATATGCACCACAGAAGTCATTATGTATGTGGGGATAAGTCTTATATGCACCACAGAAGTCATTATGTATGTGGGAATAAGTCTTATATGCACCACAGAAGTCATTATGTATGTGGGAATAAGTCTTATATGCACCACAGAAGTCATTATGTATGTGGGAATAAGTCTTATATGCACCACAGAAGTCATTATGTATGTGGGAATAAGTCTTATATGCACCACAGAAGTCATTATGTATGTGGGAATAAGTCTTATATGCACCACAGAAGTCATTATGTATGTGGGAATAAGTCTTATATGCACCACCGAAGTCATTATGTATGTGGGAATAAGTCTTATATGCACCACAGAAGTCATTATGAATGTGGGAATAAGTCTTATATGCACCACCGAAGTCATTATGTATGTGGGGATAAGTCTTATATGCACCACAGAAGTCATTATGTATGTGGGAATAAGTCTTATATGCACCACAGAAGTCATCATGTATGTGGGGATAAGTCTTATATGCACCACAGAAGTCATTATGTATGTGGGAATAAGTCTTATATGCACCACAGAAGTCATTATGTATGTGGGAATAAGTATTATATGCACCACAGAAGTCATTATGTTTGTGGAAATAAGTCTTATATGCACCACAGAAGTCATTATGTATGTGGGACTAAGTCTTATATGCACCACAGAAGTCATTATGTATGTGGAATACGTCTTATATGCACCACAGAAGTCATTATGTATGTGGGAATAAGTCTTATATGCACCACAGAAGTCATTATGTATGTGGGAATAAGTCTTATATGCACCACAGAAGTCATTATGTAAGTGGGAATTAGTCTTATATGCACCACAGAAGTCATTATGTATGTGGGAGTAAGTCTTATATGCACCACAGAAGTCATTATGTATGTGGGAATAAGTCTTATATGCGCCACAGAAGTCATTATGTATGTGGAATAAGTCTTATATGCACCACAGAAGTCATTATGTATGTGGGAATAAGTCTTATATGCACCACAGAAGTCATTATGTATGTGGAATAAGTCTTATATGCACCACAGAAGTCATTATGTATGTGGGAATAAGTCTTATATGCGCCACAGAAGTCATTATGTATGTGGAATAAGTCTTATATGCACCACAGAAGTCATTATGTATGTGGGGATAAGTCTTATATGCACCACAGAAGTCATCATGTATGTGGAATAAGTCTTATATGCACCACAGAAGTCATTATGTATGTGGAATAAGTCTTATATGCACCACAGAAGTCATTATGTATGTGGGAATAAGTCTTATATGCACCACAGAAGTCATTATGTAAGTGGGGATAAAACGTATATGCACCACAGAAGTCATTATGTATGTGGGAATAAGTCTTATATGCACCACATAAGTCATTATGTATGTGGAATAAGTCTTATATGCACCACAGAAGTCATTAAGTATGTGGGAATAAGTCTTATATGCACCACATAAGTCATTATGTATGTGGGAATAAGTCTTATATGAACCACAGAAGTCATTATGTATGTGGGAATAAGTCTTATATGCACCACATAAGTCATTATGTGGAATAAGTCTTATATGCACCACATAAGTCATCATGTATGTGGGAATAAGTCTTATATGCACCACAGAAGTCATTATGTATGTGGGAATAAGTCTTATATGCACCACAGAAGTCATTATGTATGTGGGAATAAGTCTTATATGCACCACAGAAGTCATTATGTATGTGGGAATAAGTCTTATATGCACCACAGAAGTCATTAAGTATGTGGGAATAAGTCTTTTATGCACCACAGAAGTCATTATGTATGTGGGAATAAGTCTTATATGCACCACAGAAGTCATTATGTATGTGGGAATAAGTCTTATATGCACCACAGAAGTCATTATGTATGTGGGACTAAGTCTTATATGCACCACAGAAGTCATTATGTATGTGGAATACGTCTTATATGCACCACAGAAGTCATTATGTATGTGGGAATAAGTCTTATATGCACCACAGAAGTCATTATGTATGTGGGAATAAGTCTTATATGCACCACAGAAGTCATTATGTAAGTGGGAATTAGTCTTATATGCACCACAGAAGTCATTATGTATGTGGGAGTAAGTCTTATATGCACCACAGAAGTCATTATGTATGTGGGAAAAAGTCTTATATGCACCACAGAAGTCATCATGTATGTGGGAATAAGTCTTATATGCACCACATAAGTCATTATGTATGTGGAATAAGTCTTATATGCACCACAGAAGTTATTATGTATGTGGGAATAAGTATTATATGCACCACAGAAGTCATTATGTATGTGGGAATAAGTCTTATATGCACCACAGAAGTCATCATGTGTGTGGGAATAAGTCTTATATGCACCACAGAAGTCATTATGTATGTGGGGATAAGTCTTATATGCACCACAGAAGTCATTATGTATGTGGGGATAAGTCTTATATGCACCACAGAAGTCATTATGTATGTGGGAATAAGTCTTATATGCACCACAGAAGTCATTTTGTGTGTGGAATAAGTCTTATATGCACCACAGAAGTCATTATGTAGGTGGGAATAAGTCTTATATGCACCACAGAAGTCATTATGTATGAGGGAATAAGTCTTATATGCGCCACAGAAGTCATTATGTATGTGGGAATAAGTCTTATATGCGCCACAGAAGTCATTATGTATGTGGGAATAAGTCTTATATGCACCACAGAAGTCATTATGTATGTGGAATAAGTCTTATATGCGCCACAGAAGTCATTATGTATGTGGGAATAAGTCTTATATGCACCACAGAAGTCATTATGTATGTGGGAATAAGTCTTATATGCACCACAGAAGTCATTATGTATGTGGGAATAAGTCTTATATGCACCACAGAAGTCATCATGTTTGTGGGAATAAGTCTTATATGCACCACAGAAGTCATTATGTATGTGGAATAAGTCTTATATGCACCACAGAAGTTATTATGTATGTGGGAATAAGTCTTATATGCACCACAGAAGTCATTATGTGTGTGGGAATAAGTCTTATATGCACCACAGAAGTCATTATGTATGTGGGAATAAGTCTTATATGCACCACAGAAGTCATTATGTATGTGGAATAAGTCTTATATGCGCCACAGAAGTCATTATGTATGTGGGAATAAGTCTTATATGCGCCACATAAGTCCTTATGTATGTGGGAATAAGTCTTATATGCACCACAGAAGTCATTATGTATGTGGGAATAAGTCTTATATGCGCCACAGAAGTCAATATGTATGTGGGAATAAGTCTTATATGCACCACAGGAGTCATTATGTATGTGGGAATAAGTCTTATATGCACCACAGAAGTCATTATGTATGTGGGAATAAGTATTATATGCACCACAGAAGTCATTATGTATGTGGGAATAAGTCTTATATGCACCACAGAAGTCATTATGTATGTGGGAATAAGTCTTATATGCACCACAGAAGTCACTATGTATGTGGGAATAAGTCTTATATGCACCACAGAAGTCATTATGTATGTGGGAATAAGTCTTATATGCACCACAGAAGTCATTATGTATGTGGGAATAAGTCTTATATGCACCACCGAAGTCATTATGTATGTGGGAATAAGTCTTATATGCACCACAGAAGTCATTATGAATGTGGGAATAAGTCTCATATGCACCACCGAAGTCATTATGTATGTGGGAATAAGTCTTATATGCACCACAGAAGTCATTATGTATGTGGGAATAAGTCTTATATGCGCCACAGAAGTCATTATGTATGTGGGAATACGTCTTATATGCGCCACATAAGTCATTATGTATGTGGGAATAAGTCTTATATGCACCACAGAAGTCATTATGTATGTGGGAATAAGTCTTATATGCACCACCGAAGTCATTATGTATGTGGGAATAAGTCTTATATGCACCACAGAAGTCATTATGTATGTGGGAATAAGTCTTATATGCACCACAGAAGTCATTATGAATGTGGGAATAAGTCTTATATGCACCACCAAAGTCATTATGTATGTGGGAATAAGTCTTATATGCACCACAGAAGTCATTATGTATGTGGGAATAAGTCTTATATGCGCCACAGAAGTCATTATGTATGTGGGAATACGTCTTATATGCGCCACATAAGTCATTATGTATGTGGGAATAAGTCTTATATGCACCACAGAAGTCATTATGTATGTGGGAATAAGTCTTATATGCACCACCGAAGTCATTATGTATGTGGGAATAAGTCTTATATGCACCACAGAAGTCATTATGTATGTGGGAATAAGTCTTATATGCACCACAGAAGTCATTATGAATGTGGGAATAAGTCTTATATGCACCACCAAAGTCATTATGTATGTGGGAATAAGTCTTATATGCACCACAGAAGTCATTATGAATGTGGGAATAAGTCTTATATGCACCACCGAAGTCATTATGTATGTGGGAATAAGTCTTATATGCACCACAGAAGTCATTATGTATGTGGGAATAAGTCTTATATGCACCACAGAAGTCATTATGTATGTGGGAATACGTCTTATATGCACCACAGAAGTCATTATGTATGTGGGAATAAGTCTTATCTGCACCACAGAAGTCATTATGTATGTGGGAATAAGTCTTATATGCACCACAGAAGTCATTATGTATGTGGGAATAAGTCTTATATGCGCCACAGAAGTCATTATGTATGTGGGAATAAGTCTTATATGCACCACAGAAGTCATTATGTATGTGGGAATAAGTCTTATATGCCCCACAGAAGTCATTATGTATGTGGGAATAAGTATTATATGCACCACAGAAGTCATTATGTTTGTGGAAATAAGTCTTATATGCACCACAGAAGTCATTATGTAAGTGGGAATTAGTCTTATATGCACCACAGAAGTCATTATGTATGTGGGAGTAAGTCTTATATGCACCACAGAAGTCATTATGTATGTGGGAATAAGTCTTATATGCACCACAGAAGTCATCATGTATGTGGGAATAAGTCTTATATGCACCACATAAGTCATTATGTATGTGGAATAAGTCTTATATGCACCACAGAAGTTATTATGTATGTGGGAATAAGTCTTATATGCACCACAGAAGTCATTATGTATGTGGGAATAAGTCTTATATGCACCACAGAAGTCATCATGTATGTGGGAATAAGTCTTATATGCACCACAGAAGTCATTATGTATGTGGGGATAAGTCTTATATGCACCACAGAAGTCATTATGTATGTGGGGATAAGTCTTATATGCACCACAGAAGTCATTATGTATGTGGGAATAAGTCTTATATGCACCACAGAAGTCATTTTGTATGTGGAATAAGTCTTATATGCACCACAGAAGTCATTATGTAGGTGGGAATAAGTCTTATATGCACCACAGAAGTCATTATGTATGAGGGAATAAGTCTTATATGCGCCACAGAAGTCATTATGTATGTGGGAATAAGTCTTATATGCGCCACAGAAGTCATTATGTATGTGGGAATAAGTCTTATATGCACCACAGAAGTCATTATGTATGTGGAATAAGTCTTATATGCGCCACAGAAGTCATTATGTATGTGGGAATAAGTCTTATATGCACCACAGAAGTCATTATGTATGTGGGAATAAGTCTTATATGCACCACAGAAGTCATTATGTATGTGGGAATAAGTCTTATATGCACCACAGAAGTCATCATGTTTGTGGGAATAAGTCTTATATGCACCACAGAAGTCATTATGTATGTGGAATAAGTCTTATATGCACCACAGAAGTTATTATGTATGTGGGAATAAGTCTTATATGCACCACAGAAGTCATTATGTATGTGGGAATAAGTCTTATATGCACCACAGAAGTCATTATGTATGTGGGAATAGGTCTTATATGCACCACAGAAGTCATTATGTATGTGGAATAAGTCTTATATGCGCCACAGAAGTCTTTATGTATGTGGGAATAAGTCTTATATGCGCCACATAAGTCCTTATGTATGTGGAAATAAGTCTTATATGCACCACAGAAGTCATTATGTATGTGGGAATAAGTCTTATATGCGCCACAGAAGTCAATATGTATGTGGGAATAAGTCTTATATGCACCACAGAAGTCATTATGTATGTGGGAATAAGTCTTATATGCACCACAGAAGTCATTATGTATGTGGGAATAAGTATTATATGCACCACAGAAGTCATTATGTATGTGGGAATAAGTCTTATATGCACCACAGAAGTCATTATGTATGTGGGAATAAGTCTTATATGCACCACAGAAGTCATTATGTATGTGGGAATAAGTCTTATATGCACCACAGAAGTCATTATGTATGTGGGAATAAGTCTTATATGCACCACAGAAGTCATTATGTATGTGGGAATAAGTCTTATATGCACCACAGAAGTCATTATGTATGTGGGAATAAGTCTTATATGCACCACCGAAGTCATTATGTATGTGGGAATAAGTCTTATATGCACCACAGAAGTCATTATGAATGTGGGAATAAGTCTTATATGCACCACCGAAGTCATTATGTATGTGGGAATAAGTCTTATATGCACCACAGAAGTCATTATGTATGTGGGAATAAGTCTTATATGCACCACAGAAGTCATTATGTATGTGGGAATACGTCTTATATGCGCCACAGAAGTCATTATGTATGTGGGAATAAGTCTTATATGCACCACAGAAGTCATTATGTATGTGGGAATAAGTCTTATATGCACCACCGAAGTCATTATGTATGTGGGAATAAGTCTTATATGCACCACAGAAGTCATTTTGTATGTGGGAATAAGTCTTATATGCACCACAGAAGTCATTATGAATGTGGGAATAAGTCTTATATGCACCACCAAAGTCATTATGTATGTGGGAATAAGTCTTATATGCACCACAGAAATCATTATGTATGTGGGAATAAGTCTTATATGCACCACAGACGTCATTATGAATGTGGGAATAAGTCTTATATGCACCACCGAAGTCATTATGTATGTGGGAATAAGTCTTATATGCACCACAGAAGTCATTATGTATGTGGGAATAAGTCTTATATGCACCACAGAAGTCATTATGTATGTGGGAATACGTCTTATATGCGCCACAGAAGTCATTATGTATGTGGGAATAAGTCTTATATGCACCACAGAAGTCATTATGTATGTGGGAATAAGTCTTATATGCACCACCGAAGTCATTATGTATGTGGGAATAAGTCTTATATGCACCACAGAAGTCATTATGTATGTGGAATAAGTCTTATATGCACCACATAAGTCGTTTTGTATATGGGAATACGTCTTATATGCACCACATAAGTCATTATGTTTGTGGGAATAAGTCTTATATGCACCACAGAAGTCATTATGTATGTGGGAATACGTCTTATATGCACCACAGAAGTCATTATGTATGTGGGAATAAGTCTTATATGCACCACAGAAGTCATCATGTATGTGGGGATAAGTCTTATATGCACCACAGAAGTCATTATGTATGTGGGAATAAGTCTTATATGCACCACAGAAGTCATCATGTATGTGGGGATAAGTCTTATATGCACCACAGAAGTCATTATATATGTGGGAATAAGTCTTATATGCACCACAGAAGTCATCATGTATGTGGGAATAAGTCTTTTATGCACCACAGAAGTCATCATGTATGTGGGAATAAGTCTTATATGCACCACAGAAGTCATTATGAATGTGGGAATAAGTCTTATATGCACCACAGAAGTCATTATGTATGTGGAAATAAGTCTTATATGCGCCATTTATCTACCTATTATTTTGTCTACATTATGAGGGACAAACTGTAAAAATGGATTATTAATCTACTTGTTCATTTACTGTTAATTTCTGCTTATTTTCTGTTTGAACATGTTCTATCTACACTTCTGTTCAAATGTAATAATCACTTATTCTTCTCTTCTTTGAAACTGGACATTAGTTTTGGATGATACCACACATTTAGGTATGGATGTGATACCAAGAAGTTACAGGATCATACAGTGTTGCCATGGCAACAACAGGGTATTTCTATTAATAACTTAATTTTTTATGTATTATTTCTCCCCCAGTTTTACCGTACTTAAGTTCCCAAAAGTAAGAATCCTAAGAACGGCTGGTTTGTTCCGCTAATGGCCTATAAGCCATGGCAGCTTTGTGGAGGAAGAAGGTGGAACAAAAGCGAGGTTTGAAGCCGTGCCAAGTGATTGGAAATAATCAGCGGACAATAATGTCAGGGAAATGGAGGCGATCTCAATAAAGTTTGTCATTCAAGCATTCAAGGCTCAATCATATCAGCCTTGTTTTGCATAACTAAGAGAGCCCGGGTCTAATCCTCAAAGGGTCCGGGGGGGCGAGCGGGTCTTTGCACTGTAGTCGTTCAAGGTCACAACCCGGTAGGAAATATGGGCTGCCATGGCAACGCAAAGATGGCCTCCGAAGGCTTAGCATAATTCCGCCCCCTAATAGAAAAATAACAGCGGCAAATCCCGTCCTTAGCGATGGCGCTCCTTTGACCGAGGCGGACTCCCACCTGTGACGCGCCCGGTCACCAGACCCGGTCGCTAAGGCTACCGGGAGATGAAACGCGGCCCACCTCCGGATGGGGATGGGCCGGCCTATAAGCCGGAGCCAAATTCTCTTTTCTCTCTGAAGCCGGGGAATCAGCCCCGCGGAGCGTCTCGCGGCTTTTCCAAGGCGGACAACATGAGCTGCCAAATGAATCGTGCGTCTCTCAACTTTGAAGTGCTTGAGCCCGGCCGCTGAGAGGAGGAACTTTGGCGCCCGGGAAATTGGCTTCGGCGGGGATAAGATCTCAGTCCTCGTGCTTTTCTGCTTGAACGCCGGTGTCACGGCGGGGATCGAACCCTGCCTGGTAACCGTCACCTTCCCCCCTTGACTGCAGAACGCCCGCACCCCCGCCCCCGACATTGTTGCCAGGTAGCACGGAGCCGGGTGCTTGCCAGGATGAGAGGACTGTGGAGTGAACACACCTCAGCTTGTCACATGTGGAATGACGTAGGTCACATCAAAGGCTCTGTAGCGCTACTCTAACGTCCGTACTTTTATCCGAGTTGTATCCCGTGTGGTACAATTATTCATGATTTGCAAATCATTGTATTCCGGTGTCCCACCTTCCGTTTATCTCGAAAATCCTCGAAAAAATTGTCGCACAGCAGCTACAGTGGGGCAAAAAAGTATTTAGTCAGCCACCAATTGTGTAGGTTCTCCCACTTAAAATGATGACAGAGGTCTGTAATTTTCATCATAGGTACACTTCAACTGTGAGAGACAGAATGTGAAAAAAAAATCCAAGAATTCACATTGTAGGATTTTTAAAGAATTTATTTGTAAATTAAGGTGGAATATAACCTTTGTTGGCAATAACAGAGGTCAAACGATTACTATAGGTCTTTACCAGGTTTGCACACACAGTAGCTGGTATTTTGGCCCGTTCCTCCATGCAGATCTTCTCGAGAGCAGTGATGTTTTGGGGCTGTCGCCGAGCAACACAGACTTTCAACTCCCTCCACAGATTTTCTATGGGGTTGAGATCTGGAGACTGGCTAGGCCACTCCAGGACTTTCAAATGCTTCTTACGGAGCCACTCCTTCGTTGCCCGGGCGGTGTGTTTGGGATCATTGTCATGCTGGAAGACCCAGCCACGTTTCATCTTCAAAGCTCTCACTGATGGAAGGAGGTTTTGTCTCAAAATCTCACGATACATGGCCCCATTCATTCTTTCCTTAACACGGATCAGTCGGCCTGTCCCCTTAGCAGAAAAACAGCCCCAAAGCATGATGTTTCCACCCCCATGCTTCACAGTAGGTATGGTGTTCTTGGGATGCAACTCAGTATTCTTCTTCCTCCAAACACGACGAGTTGAGTTTATACCAAAAAGTTCTATTTTGGTTTCATCTGACCACATGACATTCTCCAAATCCTCTACTCTATCGTCCATGTGCTCTCTGGCAAACTTCAGACGGGCCTGGACATGCACTGGCTTAAGCAGGGGGACACGTCTGGCACTGCAGGATTTGATTCCCTGTCGGCGTAGTGTGTTACTGATGGTAACCTTTGTTACTTTGGGCCCAGCTCTCTGCAGGTCATTCACCAGGTCCCCCCGTGTGGTTCTGGGTTTTTTGCTCACCGTTCTCATGATCATTTTGACCCCACGGGATGAGATCTTGCGTGGAGCCCCAGATCGAGGGAGATTATCAGTGGTCTTGTACGTCTTCCATTTTCTGATAATTGCTCCTACAGTTGATTTTTTTACACCAAGCTGCTTGCCTATTGTAGATTCACTCTTCACAGTCTGGTGCAGGTCTACAATTCTTTTCCTGGTGTCCTTCGACAGCTCTTTGGTCTTGGCCATAGTGGAGTTTGGAGTCTGACTGTTTGAGGCTGTGGACAGGTGTCTTTTATACAGATAACAAGTTCAAACAGGTGCCATTAATACAGGTAAAGAGTGGAGGACAGAAGAGCTTCTTAAAGAAGAAGTTACAGGTCTGTGAGAGCCAGAGATCTTCCTTGTTTGAAGTGACCAAATACTTATTTTCCACCATAATTTACAAATAAATTCTTTAAAATTCCTACAATGTGAATTCCTGGATCTTTTTTCACATTCTGTCTCTCACAGTTGAAGTGTACCTATGATGAAAATTACAGACCTCTGTCATCATTTTAAGTGGGAGAACTTGCACAATCGTGGCTGACTAAATACTTTTTTGCCCCACTGTAAATGAACACTTAGTGTCTAACAATCTCTGTGAACCTTTTCAATCCGGTTTCAGGGCAAATCACTCTACGGAGACAGCCCTCGCAAAAATGACTAATGATCTACTGCTAACCATGGATTCTGATGCGTCATCTATGTTGCTGCTTCTTGATCTTAGCGCTGCTTTCGATACCGTCGATCATAACATTTTAATAGAGCGTATCAAAACACGTATTGGTATGTCAGACTTAGCCTTGTCGTGGTTTAACTCTTATCTTACTGACAGGATGCAGTGCGTCTCCCATAACAATGTGACCTCGGACTATGTTAAGGTAACGTGCGGAGTCCCCCAGGGTTCGGTTCTTGGCCCTGCACTCTTTAGTATTTACATGCTGCCGCTAGGTGACATCATACGCAAATACGGTGTTAGCTTTCATTGTTATGCTGATGACAGCCAACTCTACATGCCCCTAAAGCTGACCAACACGCCGGATTGTAGTCAGCTGGAGGCGTGTCTTAATGAAATTAAACAATGGATGTCCGCTAACTTCTTGCAACTCAACACTAAGAAAACGGAAATGCTGATTATCGGTCCTGCTAAACACCGACATTTATTTGATAATACCACCTTAACATTTGACAACCAAACAATTACACAAAGCGACTCAGTAAAGAATCTGGGTATTATCTTCCACCCAACTCTCTCCTTTGAGTCACACATTAAGAGTGTTACTAAAACGGCCTTCTTTCATCTCCGTAATATCGCTAAAATTCGTTCCATTTTGTCCACTAGCGACGCTGAGATCATTATTCATGCGTTCGTTACGTCTCGTCTCGACTACTGTAACGTATTATTTTTGGGTCTCCCTATGTCTAGCATTAAAAGACTACAGTTGGTACAAAATGCGGCTGCTAGACTTTTGACAAGAACAAGAAAGTTTGATCATATTACGCCTATACTGGCTCACCTGCACTGGCTTCCTGTGCACTTAAGATGCGACTTTAAGGTTTTACTACTTACGTATAAAATACTACACGGTCTAGCTCCAGCCTATCTTGCCGATTGCATTGTACCATATGTCCCGGCAAGAAATCTGCGTTCAAAGAATTCCAGCTTATTAGTGATTCCCAGAGCCCAAAAAAAGTCTGCGGGCTGTAGAGCGTTTTCTATTGGGGCTCCAGTACTATGGAATGCCCTCCCGGTAACAGTTAGAGATGCTACCTCAGTAGAAACATTTAAGTCCCTTCTCAAAACTCATTTGTATACTCTAGCCTTTGAATTGCCCCCCTTTTTTTAGACCAGTTGATCTGCCGTTTCTTTTCTTTTCTCCTCTGCTCCCCCCTATCCCTTGTGGAAGGGGAGACACACAGATCCGGTGGCCATGGATGGGGTGCTGGCTGTCCGGGGTCGGGACCCGGGGTGGACCGCTCGCCTGTATATCGGTTGGGAACATCTCTGCGCTGCTGACCCGTCTCCGCTCGGGATGGTTTCCTGCTGACCCCACTGTGGACTGGACTCTTACTGTTATGCTGGATCCACTATGGACTGTACTCTCACAATATTATGTTAGACCCACTCGACATCCATTGCATTCGGTCTCCCTAGAGGGGGGGGGGGGGGGGGGGGTTACCCACATATGCGGTCCTCTCCAAGGTTTCTCATAGTAATTTGTACCGAGTATGTCGTTGTGGCTTGTGCAGCCCTTTTGAGACACTTGTGATTTAGGGCTATATAAATAAACATTGATTGATTGATTGATTTATATTTACATCTAGCACAATTTCCCAACTCATATGGAAACGGGGTTTGTTGTTTCACCTATTTGGGTTAAAAATATTGTTTGCAAAGCAGTAATTATAGTCTGCAAATGATGTGTTGTTGTTGTTGAGTGTCGGTGTTGTCTAGAGCTCGGCAGAGTAACCGTGTAATACTCTTCCATATCAGTAGGTGGCAGCCGGTAGCTAAAGTCGGAAACAGCGGGAGGCAGAGTGCAGGTAAAAAGGTGTCTAATGCTTAAACCAAAAATAAACAAAAGGTGAGTGCCCCTAAGAAAAGGCATTGAAGCTTAGGGAAGGCTAATAACTAATAATAATAACTGGGATTTATATAGCGCTTTTCTAAGTACCCAAAGTCGCTTTACATGTAGAACCCATCAAACATTCACACCTGGTGGTGGTAAGCTACTTTCATAGCCACAGCTGCCCTGGGGTAGACTGACGGAAGCGTGGCTGCAATTTGCGCCAACGGCCCCTCTGACCACCACCTATCATTCATCATTCAATTCACCGGTGTGAGTGGCACCGGGGGCAAAGGGTGAAGTGTCCCGCCCAAGGACACAACGGCAGCGATTTTTGGATGGTAAGAGGCGGGGAGCGAACCTGCAACCCTCAGGTTTCTGGCACGGTTGCTCTACCCACTACGCCATGCCGCCCCTAGGCTATGCAGAACGATACTAAAACTGAACTGGCTACAAAGTCAACAAAAACAGAATGCTGGACGACAGCAAAGACTTACTGTGGAGCAAAGACAAAGTATATCTGAACATGACATGACAATCAACAATGTCCCCACAAAGAAGGATTAAAATCAACTGAAATATTCTTGATTGCTAAAACAAAGTAGATGCGGGAAATATCGCTCAAAGGAAGACATGAAACTGCTACAGGAAAATACCGAAAAAAGAGAAAAAGCCACCAAAATAGGAGTGCAAGACAAGAAGTAAAACACTACACACAGGAAAACGGCACAAATACAAAATAAGTCAGGGTGTGATGTGACAGGTGGTGACAGTACACCTACTTTGAGACAAGAGCTATAGTGATGCATGCTTGGTTATGCTTTAAAGTCATATCCAACGACTTTTTACTGTCAACTGAGTTTAGTTTTTTAATGATTTCTGCTGGTGGTGTGCCTCCGCATTTTTTCAACGCAAAAAATGTGCTTTGGCTCAAAAAAGGTTGAAAAACACTGGGCTATGCAGAACGAAACTAAAACCGAACTGGCTACAAAGTCAACAAAAACAGAATGCTGGACGACAGCAAAGACTTACTGTGGAGCAAAGATGGCGTCCACAAAGTACATCCGAACACAAAGAAGGATTAAAAACAACTGAAATATTCTTGATTGCTAAAACAAAGTAGATGCGGGAAATATTGCTCAAAGGAAGACATGAAACTGCTACAGGAAAATACCAAAAAAAGAGAAAAAAACACCAAAATAGGAGCGCAAGACAAGAAGTAAAACACTACACACAGGAAAACGGCAAAAAACTCAAAATAAGTCAGGCGTGATACTTTGAGACAAGAGCTATAGTGATGCATGCTTGGTTATGCTTTAAAGTCATATCCAACAATTGCGACAACGACTTTTTACTGTCAACTGAGTTTAGGTTTTTTTTAATGATTTCTGCTGGTGGTGTGCCTCTGCATTTTTTCAACGCAAAAAATGTGCCTTGGTTCAAAAAAGGTTGAAAAACACCGGGCTATGCAGAACGAAACTAAAACTGAACTGGCTACAAAGTCAACAAAAACAGAATGCTGGACGACAGCAAAGACTTACTGTGGAGCAAAGACAAAGTACATCCGAACATGACATGACAATCAACAATGTCCCCACAAAAAAGGATTAAAAACAAGTGAAATATTCTTGATTGCTAAAACAAAGTAGATGCGGGGAAATATCGCTCAAAGGAAGACATGAAACTGCTACAGGAAAATACCGAAAAAAGAGAAAAAGCCACCAAAATAGACAGGAAGAGACTGGAGAACTTGTTGCCAAAGACATGAAAGAATGAAAGAATGACAACTGACATGTTACTGTCAACATGACTTTATTTAATCACACTTTGAGTTGGTTATAAAGAAAAAACTATTCCAAACGATTAAAGAAGAGTACCAAAGAAGTAATTTTGTGGGTGGAGATGATGTGGTCAGGAAATAATGTATATTTAGGGACATCATTCAGGTATTTGGAAGTATTCAAGAGGTAGATACATCTTTGGCTGAGGTGTGTACTCCTCACGGTCACTCTCCCAGTTACCTGCT
>NC_084583.2:17037500-17065000 GCF_033978685.3 Nerophis lumbriciformis | reverse complement strand
ACACTCCTAAACATCCTTACAGTGTCGTGTGTGTGTACCATCCTGAACATCCTTACAGTGTCGTGTGTGTGTGTACCATCCTAAACATCCTTACAGTGTCGTGTGTGTGTACCATCCTAAACATCCTTACAGTGTCGTGTGTGTGTGTGTGTACCATCCTAAACATCCTTACAGTGTCATGTGTGTGTACCATCTTAAACATCCTTACAGTGTCATGTGTTTGTGTTTACCATCCTAAACATCCTTACAGTGTCATGTGTTTGTGTTTACCATCCTAAACATCCTTACAGTGTCATGTGTGTGTGTGTACCATCCTAAACATCCTTACAGTGTCATGTGTTTGTGTTTACCATCCTAAACATCCTTACAGTGTTGTGTGTGTGTGTACCATCCTTAACATCCTTACAGTGTTGTGTGTGTGTGTACCATCCTTAACATCCTTACAGTGTCATGTGTGTTGTACCATCCTAAACATCTTTACAGTGTTGTGTGTGTGTGTACCATCCTAAACATCCTTACAGTGTCATGTGTGTGTGTGTACCATCCTAAACATCCTTACAGTGTCATGTGTGTGTGTACCATCCTAAACATCCTTACAGTGTCATGTGTGTGTGTACCATCCTAAACATCCTTACAGTGTCATGTGTGTGTGTACCATCCTAAACATCCTTACAGTGTTGTGTGTGTGTGTACCATCCTAAACATCCTTACAGTGTCATGTGTGTGTGTACCATCCTAAACATCCTTACAGTGTCGTGTGTGTGTACCATCCTAAACATCCTTACAGTGTCGTGTGTGTGTGTACCATCCTAAACATCCTTACAGTGTCGTGTGTGTGTACCATCCTAAACATCCTTACAGTGTCGTGTGTGTGTGTACCATCCTAAACATCCTTACAGTGTCGTGTGTGTGTACCATCCTAAACATCCTTACAGTGTTGTGTGTGTGTACCATCCTAAACATCCTTACAGTGTCATGTGTGTGTGTACCATCCTAAACATCCTTACAGTGTTGTGTGTGTACCATCCTAAACATCCTTACAGTGTTGTGTGTGTACCATCCTAAACATCCTTACATTGTCGTGTGTGTGTACCATCCTAAACATCCTTACAGTGTCATGTGTGTGTGTACCATCCTAAACATCCTTACAGTGTCGTGTGTGTGTGTACCATCCTAAACATCCTTACAGTGTCATGTGTGTGTGTACCATCCTAAACATCCTTACAGTGTCGTGTGTGTGTGTACCATCCTAAACATCCTTACAGTGTCGTGTGTGTGTACCATCCTAAACATCCTTACAGTGTCGTGTGTGTGTGTGTGTACCATCCTAAACATCCTTACAGTGTCATGTGTGTGTACCATCTTAAACATCCTTACAGTTTTGTGTGTGTGTGTACCATCCTAAATATCCTTACAGTGTCATGTGTGTGTACACTCCTAAACATCCTTACAGTGTCGTGTGTGTGTACCATCCTAAACATCCTTACAGTGTCGTGTGTGTGTGTACCATCCTAAACATCCTTACAGTGTCGTGTGTGTGTACCATCCTAAACATCCTTACAGTGTCGTGTGTGTGTGTGTGTGTACCATCCTAAACATCCTTACAGTGTCATGTGTGTGTACCATCTTAAACATCCTTACAGTGTCATGTGTTTGTGTTTACCATCCTAAACATCCTTAGAGTGTCATGTGTGTGTGTGTACCATCCTAAACATCCTTACAGTGTCATGTGTGTGTGTACCATCCTAAACATCCTTACAGTGTCGTGTGTGTGTACCATCCTAAACATCCTTACAGTGTCATGTGTGTGTGTACCATCCTAAACATCCTTACAGTGTCGTGTGTGTGTGTGTGTACCATCCTAAACATCCTTACAGTGTCGTGTGTGTGTACCATCCTAAACATCCTTACAGTGTCATGTGTGTGTGTACCATCCTAAACATCGTTACAGTGTCGTGTGTGTGTGTGTACCATCCTAAACATCCTTACAGTGTCGTGTGTGTATGTACCATCCTAAACATCCTTACAGTGTCATGTGTGTGTACCATCCTAAACATCCTTACAGTGTCGTGTGTGTGTGTACCATCCTAAACATCCTTACAGTGTCATGTGTGTGTACCATCCTAAACATCCTTACAGTGTCATGTGTGTGTGTGTACCATCCTAAACATCCCTACAGTGTCATGTGTGTGTGTGTACCATCCTAAACATCCCTACAGTGTCATGTGTGTGTGTACCATCCTAAACATCCTTACAGTGTCATGTGTGTTGTACCATCCTAAACATCCTTACAGTGTCGTGTGTGTGTGTACCATCCTAAACATCCTTACAGTGTCGTGTGTGTGTACCATCCTAAACATCCTTACAGTGTCGTGTGTGTGTGTACCATCCTAAGCATCTTTACAGTGTCGTGTGTGTGTGTACCATCCTAAACATCCTTACAGTGTCATGTGTGCGTACCATCCTAAACATCCTTACAGTGTCATGTGTGTGTGTACCATCCTAAACATCCTTACAGTGTTGTGTGTGTGTGTACCATCCTAAACATCCTTACAGTGTCGTGTGTGTGTACCATCCTAAACATCCTTACAGTGTCATGTGTGTGTGTGTACCATCCTAAACATCCTTACAGTGTCGTGTGTGTGTACCATCCTAAACATCCTTACAGTGTCATGTGTGTGTACACTCCTAAACATCCTTACAGTGTCATGTGTGTGTACACTCCTAAACATCCTTACAGTGTCATGTGTGTGTGTACCATCCTAAACATCCTTACAGTGTCATGTGTGTGTATGTGCCATCTTAATGATCCTTACAGTGTTGTGTGTGTGTGTACCATCCTAAACATCCTTACAGTGTCATGTGTGTGTGTACCATCCTAAACATCCTTACAGTGTCATGTGTGTGTATGTGCCATCTTAATGATCCTTACAGTGTTGTGTGTGTGTGTACCATCCTAAACATCCTTACAGTGTCGTGTGTGTGTGTACCATCCTAAACATCCTTACAGTGTCATGTGTGTGTACCATCCTAAACATCCTTACAGTGTCGTGTGTGTGTGTACCATCCTAAACATCCTTACAGTGTCATGTGTGTGTACCATCCTAAACATCCTTACAGTGTCGTGTGTGTGTGTACCATCCTAAGCATCTTTACAGTGTCGTGTGTGTGTGTGTACCATCCTAAACATCCTTACAGTGTCATGTGTGTGTATGTGCCATCTTAATGATCCTTACAGTGTTGTGTGTGTGTACCAGCCTAAACATCCTTACAGTGTCATGTGTGTGTACCATCCTAAACATCCTTACAGTGTCATGTGTGTGTGTACCATCCTAAACATCCTTACAGTGACGTGTGTGTGTACCATCCTAAACATCCTTACAGTGTCGTGTGTGTGTGTACCATCCTAAACATCCTTACAGTGTCGTGTGTGTGTACCATCCTAAACATCCTTACAGTGTTGTGTGTGTGTACCATCCTAAACATCCTTACAGTGTCATGTGTGTGTGTACCATCCTAAACATCCTTACAGTGTCATGTGTGTGTGTACCATCCTAAACATCCTTACAGTGTCGTGTGTGTGTGTGTGTACCATCCTAAACATCCTTACAGTGTCATGTGTGTGTGTACCATCCTAAACATCCTTACAGTGTCGTGTGTGTGTGTACCATTCTAAACATCCTTACAGTGTCATGTGTGTGTGTACCATCCTAAACATCCTTACAGTGTCGTGTGTGTGTACCATCCTAAACATCCTTACAGTGTCGTGTGTGTGTGTGTGTACCATCCTAAACATCCTTACAGTGTCATGTGTGTGTACCATCTTAAACATCCTTACAGTGTTGTGTGTGTGTGTACCATCCTAAAAATCCTTACAGTGTCATGTGTGTGTACACTCCTAAACATCCTTACAGTGTCGTGTGTGTGTACCATCCTGAACATCCTTACAGTGTCGTGTGTGTGTGTACCATCCTAAACATCCTTACAGTGTCGTGTGTGTGTACCATCCTAAACATCCTTACAGTGTCGTGTGTGTGTGTGTGTACCATCCTAAACATCCTTACAGTGTCATGTGTGTGTACCATCTTAAACATCCTTACAGTGTCATGTGTGTGTGTGTACCATCCTAAACATCCCTACAGTGTCATGTGTGTGTGTGTACCATCCTAAACATCCCTACAGTGTCATGTGTGTGTGTACCATCCTAAACATCCTTACAGTGTCATGTGTGTTGTACCATCCTAAACATCCTTACAGTGTCGTGTGTGTGTGTACCATCCTAAACATCCTTACAGTGTCGTGTGTGTGTACCATCCTAAACATCCTTACAGTGTCGTGTGTGTGTGTACCATCCTAAGCATCTTTACAGTGTCGTGTGTGTGTGTGTACCATCCTAAACATCCTTACAGTGTCATGTGTGTGTATGTGCCATCTTAATGATCCTTACAGTGTTGTGTGTGTGTACCATCCTAAACATCCTTACAGTGTCGTGTGTGTGTGTACCATCCTAAGCATCCTTACAGTGTCGTGTGTGTGTGTGTACCATCCTAAACATCCTTTCAGTGTTGTGTGTGTGTGTGTGTGTGTGCCATCCTAAACATCCTTACAGTGTTGTGTGTGTGTGTACCATCCTAAACATCCTTACAGTGTCGTGTGTGTGTGTACCATCCTAAACATCCTTACAGTGTTGTGTGTGTGTACCATCCTAAACATCCTTTCAGTGTCGTGTGTGTGTGTACCATCCTAAACATCCTTACAGTGTTGTGTGTGTGTGTACCATCCTAAACATCCTTACAGTGTCGTGTGTGTGTGTACCATCCTAAACATCCTTACAGTGTTGTGTGTGTGTACCATCCTAAACATCCTTTCAGTGTCGTGTGTGTGTGTACCATCCTAAACATCCTTACAGTGTTGTGTGTGTGTGTACCATCCTAAACATCCTTACAGTGTCATGTGTGTACCATCCTAAACATCCTTACAGTGTCGTGTGTGTGTACCATCCTAAACATCCTTACAGTGTCGTGTGTGTGTGTGTACCATCCTAAACATCCTTTCAGTGTCATGTGTGTGTGTACCATCCTAAACATCCTTACAGTGTCATGTGTGTGTGTACCATCCTAAACATCCTTACAGTGTCGTGTGTGTGTGTACCATCCTAAACATCCTTACAGTGTCATGTGTGTGTGTACCATCCTAAACATCCTTACAGTGTCGTGTGTGTGTACCATCCTAAACATCCTTACAGTGTCGTGTGTGTGTGTACCATCCTAAACATCCTTACAGTGTCGTGTGTGTGTGTACCATCCTAAACATCCTTACAGTGTTGTGTGTGTGTGTGTACCATCCTAAACATCCTTACAGTGTCATGTGTGTGTGTACCATCCTAAACATCCTTACAGTGTCATGTGTGTTGTACCATCCTAAACATCCTTACAGTGTCGTGTGTGTGTGTACCATCCTAAACATCCTTACAGTGTCGTGTGTGTGTACCATCCTAAACATCCTTACAGTGTCGTGTGTGTGTGTACCATCCTAAGCATCTTTACAGTGTCGTGTGTGTGTGTGTACCATCCTAAACATCCTTACAGTGTCATGTGTGTGTATGTGCCATCTTAATGATCCTTACAGTGTTGTGTGTGTGTACCATCCTAAACATCCTTACAGTGTCGTGTGTGTGTGTACCATCCTAAGCATCCTTACAGTGTCGTGTGTGTGTGTGTACCATCCTAAACATCCTTTCAGTGTTGTGTGTGTGTGTGTGTGTGTGCCATCCTAAACATCCTTACAGTGTTGTGTGTGTGTGTACCATCCTAAACATCCTTACAGTGTCGTGTGTGTGTGTACCATCCTAAACATCCTTACAGTGTTGTGTGTGTGTACCATCCTAAACATCCTTTCAGTGTCGTGTGTGTGTGTACCATCCTAAACATCCTTACAGTGTTGTGTGTGTGTGTACCATCCTAAACATCCTTACAGTGTCGTGTGTGTGTGTACCATCCTAAACATCCTTACAGTGTTGTGTGTGTGTACCATCCTAAACATCCTTTCAGTGTCGTGTGTGTGTGTACCATCCTAAACATCCTTACAGTGTTGTGTGTGTGTGTACCATCCTAAACATCCTTACAGTGTCATGTGTGTACCATCCTAAACATCCTTACAGTGTCGTGTGTGTGTACCATCCTAAACATCCTTACAGTGTCGTGTGTGTGTGTGTACCATCCTAAACATCCTTTCAGTGTCATGTGTGTGTGTACCATCCTAAACATCCTTACAGTGTCATGTGTGTGTGTACCATCCTAAACATCCTTACAGTGTCGTGTGTGTGTGTACCATCCTAAACATCCTTACAGTGTCATGTGTGTGTGTACCATCCTAAACATCCTTACAGTGTCGTGTGTGTGTACCATCCTAAACATCCTTACAGTGTCGTGTGTGTGTGTACCATCCTAAACATCCTTACAGTGTCGTGTGTGTGTGTACCATCCTAAACATCCTTACAGTGTTGTGTGTGTGTGTGTACCATCCTAAACATCCTTACAGTGTCATGTGTGTGTGTGTACCATCCTAAACATCCTTAGTGTCGTGTGTGTGTACCATCCTAAACATCCTTACAGTGTCGTGTGTGTGTGTGTGTACCATCCTAAACATCCTTACAGTGTCATGTGTGTGTACACTCCTAAACATCCTTACAGTGTCGTGTGTGTGTACCATCCTAAACATCCTTACAGTGTCGTGTGTGTGTGTACCATCCTAAACATCCTTACAGTGTCGTGTGTGTGTGTACCATCCTAAACATCCTTACAGTGTCGTTTGTGTGTGTGTGTACCATCCTAAACATCCTTACAGTGTCATGTGTGTGTGTGTACCATCCTAAACATCCTTACAGTGTCATGTGTGTGTACCATCCTAAACATCCTTAAAGTGTCGTGTGTGTGTGTGTACCATCCTAAACATCCTTACAGTGTCATGTGTGTGTGTACCATCCTAAACATCCTTACAGTGTCATGTGTGTGTGTGTACCATCCTAAACATCCACTTCACTGACAGGATTGTGGTGATAATTAATTGTACGATTACGTTCATCTGGCTGTGTTTGTGCGTGACAAGCATCAGGCTGATGGTTATCTTCTCCTCCTAACGTCTGCGCTTGCCTTCTCGTCTTCTCCACTCGTCTTTGCAGCTGCCAGGCAAATATGAATAAAGTCAAATTGATATTCTTCTTTTTTCCCCCGTCATAGAAAAAGACTTTTCGTCTCCTCCCGCTTCCTTTCGGCCATGGAAGTCTTCCTCATCAGGCCGCCTCACATTAAAGAAGACAATGAGTTCCTGAAAGGGGCTCCTGGTGCTTCCAACGCTGCCGTCCCCGGAGGATCAGCGCGCCCAGCGTCCATCTTTACGCCCGCCACCTCCCACATCAAAGCGGCCGTCTCAGAGATGCACATCTCCATGAAAGCGCGTGGCCCCTGCTCAGATACGGCTACCTCTGGCCTCATTTACCGCGCGCGGTCCCCTTCCTTTCTCCGGGCCCCAATCCCAAGGATGGAGTGGCGATCTGAGGAGATCACACGGCGAGGTAGCGGGGACTTAAAGGCGGCGAGTTCCTGCGCATCCTACCAGGAGTCTCAAAAGGCTTCCATTAAAAAAGGCGCTCAATATGCCGGTCAGGGCTTTCAAAAGCCCTCCGGCCCCCGGCGCACTCAAAGGGCACCGGCGCTGGTCGCCTATAAGAGGAATCGGGCCCTCGCTCATTTAATGAGTCCAGGCTATTAGTATGCTTGTGGCCAGCTGTGAAGTTTTCATCTGGACTTTTGAGGAGAGATCCAGCAAGTTGGCGGGGACAAAGGAGAAGGAGGGGCCCCCGACCAGATCCATTTCTCAGTGGAGGGCCCACTCTCCGTCGTTATCTCCGCTAAACAAGGACGAGCGGCGGTGACCTGCAGGTTCCATTCCCACTCGCATAGAAGTGGAAAAGAAGTATGAGCACTTGGGGGGCAGCTTTGTAATATTGTACATGTCATGTCTGTGTGATCAGGTTTTATCTTTGGACTTTTTGTGCACTTTTGTTTTGTTTTGTCACCATAGTTACCCATTAGTTTCACCTGTCATGTCACGCACCTGTTTTGAGTCACGCACCTGTTGTTAATCATGTCCATAAGTATTTAAGTTCATTCATTTTCTGTTGTTCGTCCTGACGACCTCACACCACATTTATGCTCTGTCCATTCCTCTAAGATCCTGCTTCATGTCCCTTGTCAAAGTAAGTTTTGGTTCCATGTTTATAGTCTTTTTGTTTTTCATAGTTTATTCTCCGCCACTGTGCGCGCTTTTTGTTTGATCCTTTTTTTTTTGTATTTGTAGTTAATAAATAAATCATGTACCTTAATTCCCGTCTCGCCTGAGCCAACTTTCCGTTGCATCCCGGAAAAGCAAACTCACAAGATCAAGACATGACAAAAGGATTTGCAAATCATTGTATTCCGTTTATATTTACATCTAACACAATTTCCCAACTCATATGGAAACGGGGTTTGTATTTGGGAAGGCCAGATAGAAAAGCTTAACGGGCCACATGTGGCCCCCGGGCCTTAGTTTGCCCAGGTCTGCTATATACCGTATATATAATGTATACTGATATATTGTATTATTATATAATATATAACCAATGCCAATGACCATGTACTGTCATGTCTGTGTGATCAGGTTTTATTTTTGGACTTTTTGTGCACTTTTGTTTTGTTTTGTCACCATAGTTACCCATTAGTTTGGCCTGTCATGTCACGCACCTGTTTTGAGTCACGCACCTGTTGTTAATCATGTCCATAAGTATTTAAGTTCATTCATTTTCTGTTGTTCGTCCTGACGACCTCACACCACATTTATGCTCTGTCCATTCCTCTAAGATCCTGCTTCATGTCCCTTGTCAAAGTAAGTTTTGGTTCCATGTTTATAGTCTTTTTGTTTTTCATAGTTTGTTCTCCGCTAGTGATGGGTTGATGAGGCGTCATGAAGCGTTTCGACACATTGCAAAACTGTATTGATACTGTGTCGATACTGTGTCACTAAATACTGACATCTGCTGGACATTAAAAATCCCTACAGGCAACCTATGGACCGACTCAACTGACACTGATTTGATGCCCTAGTACAGGGGTCACCAACCTTTTTGAAACCAAAAACTACTTCTTGGGTACTGATTAATGCGAAGAGCTACCAGTTTGATACACACTTAAATAAATAAATATATTGTCATTTGTAAGTTACACATAAGTGTGATTTAAACAAGAATAGCTAAATAAATACATTTATATATATAAAAAAATGGGTATTTCTGTCCGTCGTACATTTTTTTTTTCCTTTTACGGAAGGTTTTTTGTAGAGAATAAATTATGAAAAAAACACCTAATTGAACGGTTTAAAAGAGGAGAAAACACGAAAAAAATTTAAATACAATTTTGAAACATAGTTTATCTTCAATTTCGACTCTTTAAAATTCAAAATTCAACCGACAAAAAGAAGAGAAAAACTAGCTAATTTGAATCTTTTTTAAAAAATTAAAAAAATAATTTATGGAACATCATTAGTAATTTTTCCTGATTAAGATAAATTTTAGAATTTTGATGACATGTTTTAAATTGGTTAAAATCCATCCATCCATCCATTTTCTACCGCTTATTCCCTTTGGGGTCGCGGGGGGCGCTGGAGCCTATCTCAGCTACAATCGCAATCTGCACTTTGTTAGAATATTTAACAAATTGGACCAAGCTATATTTCTAACAAAGACAAATCAGTATTTCTTCTAGATTTTCCAGAACAAAAATTTTAAAAGAAATTCAAAATACTTTGAAATAAGATTTAAATTTGATTCTACAGATTTTCTAGATTTGCCATAATAATTGTTTTGAATATTAATCATAGTAAGTTTGAAGAAATATTTCACAAATATTCTTCGTCAAAAAACCAGAAGCTAAAATATTTATTATTCTTTACAATAAAAAATAAATAAATTTACTTGAACATTGATTTAAATTGTCAGGAAAGAAGAGGAAGAAATTTAAAAGGTAAAAAGGTATATTTGTTTAAAAATCCTAAAATAATTTTTAAGGTTGTATTTTTTTCTCTAAAATTGTAAGAAGCAAAGAAGCAAAATTAAGAAGCAAATTAAAAAATAAATGAATTTATTTAAACAAGTGAAGACCCATCCATCCATCCATTTTCTACCACTTATTCCAAGTCTTTAAAATATTTTTTGGATTTTCAAATTCTATTTGAGTTTTGTCTCTTTTAGAATTAAAAATGTCGAGCAAAGCGAGACCAGCTTGCTAGTAAATAAATAAAATTAAAAAAATAGAGGCAGCTCACTGGTAAGTGCTGCTCTTTGAGCTATTTTTAGAACAGGCCAGCGGGCGACTGATCTGGTCCTTACGGGCTACCGCGTTGGTGACCCCTGCCCTAGTATATACAATAATATAAACCAAGTCATTGTATTTCATTTAGGATTATTTCATATCTTCATTTAAATAAAAATATATTTTTATCTTTTTTAGATACAGTCAATAAATAATGTGAACATGTATCATAACATGGAAATCTAAGAGAACGTGTTGTGGATGATTGTGGACTGGGAATTTTTTTAATTAAATTTTTTTACACATTTTTATAAAAAAAAAAAAAAAAGTTTTTCCGACATATTACATTTTAGACGATTTCTCTTAGTTATTATTTCTCCGGCTGTAGAAAAGACCCGCTCACAGGGCACAGAGGAGGCATCAGTGCGACACAGTTCGCGTATCGGTCACGTGACCAAAACAGCTCATGATCGGTCACGTGACTTTCTAAAAGCGGTACGCGCACCGACACAGGGTTTTGCTCTATGAGCTCGACGCATGCGCCGATGCATCGGTGTTGCCGGACCCATCACTATTCTCCGCCATTGTGCGTGTTTTTTGTTACTGTCATGACTTGGTCCTGGGTGTGTGCTTTTCCAGGATGCAACGGAAAGTTGGCTCGGGCGAGACGGGAATGAAGGTACATGATTTATTATTATCAAAAAAAGGAATAAATGAAAGCGCGCACAGTGGCGGAGAATAAACTATAAAACCAAAAGACTATAGCACAAAGTACAAACAAAAAACACGCACAATGGCGGAGAACAAACTATGAAAAACAAAAAGACTATAAACATGGAACCAAAACTTACTTTGACAAGGGACATGAAGCAGGATCTTAGAGGGAATGGACAGAGCATAAATGTGGTGTGGGGTCGTCAGGACGAACAACAGAAAATGAATGAACTTAAATACTTATGGACATGATTAACAACAGGTGCGTGACTCAAAACAGGTCCGTGACATGGCAGGTGAAACTAATGGGTAACTATGGTGACAAAACAAAACAAAAGTGCACAAAAAGTCCAAAAATAAAACCTGATCACACAGACATGACAGTACATGGTCATTGGCATTGGTTATATATTATATAATAATACAATATATCAGTATACATTATATATACGGTATATAGCAGACCTGGGCAAACTAAGGCCCGGGGGCCACATGCGGCCCGTTAAGCTTGTCTATCTGGCCTTCCCAAATACGAACCCCGTTTCCATATGAGTTGGGAAATTGTGTTAGATGTAAATATAAACGGAATACAATGATTTGAAAATCCTTTTGTCATGTCTTGATCTTGTGAGTTTGCTTTTCCGGGATGCAACAGAAAGTTGGCTCAGGCGAGACGGGAATTAAGGTACATGATTTATTTATTAACTACAAATACAAAAAAAAAAGGATCAAACAAAAAGCGCGCACAGTGGCGGAGAATAAACTATGAACAATTAAACAAAACTTGCAAACTATGGCTTGAATAAAGAAAACTTACTTGGCATGGACAAAAAGGGAGCAGCGTGAACATGTACATGAAAAAATGGACAGAGCATAAATGTGGTGTGCGGTCGTCAGGACGAACAACAGAAAATGAATGAACTTAAATACTTATGGACATGATTAGTGAAAGCAGGTGCGTGACTCAAAACGTGAAACAGGTGCGTGACGTGACAGGTGAAAACTAATGGTTGCTATGGTGACAAACAAGAGTGCACAATGAGTCCAAACGTGGAACAGGTGAAACTAATGGGGTAATCATGGAAACAAGACAAGGGAGTGAAAAGACAGAAACTAAAGAGTCCTATAACTAAACAAAACATGACTTAAAACAAAACATGATTACACAGACATGACACCTTTTCAACCCATATTCAGTTGAATATGCTACAAAGACAACATATTTGATGTTCAAACTTTTTTGTGTGCAAATAATCATTAACTTTAGAATTTGATGCCAGCAACACGTGACAAAGAAGTTGGGAAAGGTGGCAACAAATACTGATAAAGTTGAGGAATGCTCATCAAACACTTATTTGGAACATCCCACAGGTGTGCAGGCTAATTGGGAACAGGTGGGTGCCATGATTGGGTATAAAAGTAGATTCCATGAAATGCTCAAACAAGGATGGGGCGAGGGTCACCACTTTGTCAACAAATGCCTGAGCAAATTGTTGAACAGTTTAAGAAAAACCTTTCTCAACCAGCTATTGCAAGGAATTTAGGGATTTCACCATCTACGCTCCGTAATATCATCGACGGGTTCAGAGAATCTGGAGAAATCACTGCACGTAAGCAGCTAAGCCCGTGACCTTCCATCCCTCAGGCTGTACTGCATCAACAAGCGACATCAGTGTGTAAAGGATATCACCACATGGGCTCAGGAACACTTCAGAAACCCACTGTCAGTAGCTACAGTTGGTCGCTACATCTGTAAGTGCAAGTGAAAACTCTCCTATGCAAGGCGAAAACCGTTTATCCACAACACCCAGAAACGCCATCAGCTTCGCTGGGGCTTAAGCTCATCTAAGATGGACTGATACAAAGTGGAAAAGTGTTCTGTGGTCTGACGAGTCCACATTTCAAATTGTTTTTGGAAACTGTGGACGTTGTGTCCTCCGGACCAAAGAGGAAAAGAACCATCCGGATTGTTATAGGCGCAAAGTGTAAAAGGCAGCATGTGTGATGGTATGGGGGTGTATTAGTGCCCAAGACATGGGTAACTTACACATCTGTGAAGGCACCATTAATGCTGAAAGGTACATACAGGCTTTGGAGCAACATATGTTGCCATCCAAGCAACGTTACCATGGGCGCCCCTGCTTATTTCAGCAAGACAATGCCAAGCCACGTGTTACATCAACGTGGCTTCATAGTAAAAGAGTGCGAGTACTAGACTGGCCTGCCTGTAGTCCAGACCTGTCTTCCATTGAGAATGTGTGGCGCATTATGAAGCCTAAAATAGCACAACGGAGACCCCCGGACTGTTGAACAACTTAAGCTGTACATCAAGCAAGAATGGGAAAGAATTCCACCTGAGAAGCTTCAAAAATGTGTCTCCTCAGTTCCCAAACCTTTACTGAGTGTTGTTAAAAGGAGAGGCCATGTAACACAGTGGTGAACATGCCCTTTCCCAACTATTTAATTTAAGTTAATGATTATTTGCAAAAAAAAAATTAAGTTTATGAGTTTGAACATCAAATATGTTGTCTTTGTAGCATATTCAACTGAATATGGGTTGAAAATGATTTGCAATATTCCGTTTATATTTACATCTAACACAATTTCCCAACTCATATGGAAACGAGGTTTGTAATTTTGGGAATTTTACATAGTGAAAGCCAATATCTAAGTTCCATTGGCCCGGAAAAGGGTGGAGTGCCATCTCCGGGTTGGGGAGGAGATCTTGCCCCAAGTGGAGGAGTTCAAGTACCTCGGAGTCTTGTTCACGAGTGAGGGAAGAGTGGATCATGAGATCGACAGGCGGATCGGTGCGGCGTCTTCAGTAATGCGGACGCTGTATCGATCCGTTGTGGTGAAGAAGGAGCTGAGCCGGAAGGCAAAGCTCTCAATTTACCGGTCGATCTACGTTCCCATCTTCACCTATGGTCATGAGCTTTGGGTTATGACCGAAAGGACAAGATCACGGGTACAAGCGGCCCAAATGAGTTTCCTCCGCCGGGTGGCGGGGCTCTCCTTTAGAGATAGGGTGAGAAGCTCTGTCATCCGGGAGGAGCTCAAAGTAAAGCCGCTGCTCCTCCACATCGAGAAGAGCCAGATGAGGTGGTTCGGGCATCTGGTCAGGATGCCACCCGAACGCCTCCCTAGGGAGGTGTTTAGGGCACGTCCGACCGGTAGGAGGCCGCGGGGAAGACCCAGGACACGTTGGGAAGACTATGTCTCCCGGCTGGCCTGGGAACGCCTCGGGGTATCCCGGGAGGAGCTGGACGAAGTGGCTGGGGAGAGGGAAGTCTGGGCTTCCCTGCTTAGGCTGCTGCCCCCGCGACCCGACCTCGGATAAGCGGAAGAAGATGGATGGATGGATGGACAATTTCCCAACTCATATGGAAACGAGGTTTGTAATTTTGGGAATTTTACATAGTGAAAGCCAATATCTAAGTTCCATTGTGTGTTGGTCATGTATGATGTCTTTTTGTTATTTTTTGTGATGTGTAATGTCTATTGTTTAAATGTACGGCAGTGACAATGAATTTCCCCAAGGGGACCAATAAATGTACATCTAATCTAATTTAAAGCAGTGTGGGTGGCACTGGGAGCAGGCGGGTAAAGTGTCTTTACCAAGGACACGACGGCAGGGACTCGGATGGCGGAAGCGGGGATCGAACCTGGAACCCTCTACCAACCGAGCTATACCGGCCCCAAGTTGCATGCTCCATATTTCTTTCTGCACACATTTCTGTCCCAAAAAAGTGCAGTTTTCCTTTCAGGAAAAGGGGATTTTTTTTTCTTCTTCATCTGAATCCGCACCAAAAATCTTCTTTCTGCAGCTACTTTTCACACAATCCTGGTGCAAAACAGCGAGAGAACGAGTCACATGGGCGGAGGTGACAATGCAAACACACACTAATGGAGGGAAGGCATAATAGGTGTTCACACCTCCAGGAAGCTGTGGCGGTCATTTTAACACGGTCATCTGCTGTGGTGATTTTCACCCATTCATCTAATATTCATACTTTGCAGTTAATTACCGTTGCTGTGACACCTGGCTGATGGAAGAGATCCCCCCCCCCTAACACCAAACCCCCTCCTGCTTGGACAGTCACCTGTAAAACATTACACGGGCGGTGTTTGGCCAAACAGGAAGTAGCAGCTGCCGGAGCTAATTAAAACCATGGCAACAAGCTCCCAACAGTCCTGGCCCACATCAAACACCTCGTGCCAGTCTGCCGTCTCATCTCAGGCCCTCCGTGACCTGCGCTCGGAGCCCACTGGGTCCCTGAGACCTGACCCGAGGGCTCCGGAGCGGCGGGGGATCCCCCCGCAGGGTTGCACCTGGAGCGGACTTACCTGCCTCCTGTCTGGATCTGCATACCAAAAAGTGCGGGCCGGGCGTCTGGACTCTGACCTGCGCAACAAAGCAGAAAGGCGAGAGTGCGGGTGAGAGGTCAGAGGAGAGGCAGGGGGATGCGCAGGGAAAAGACGCCGTCAAGAGGACCACATATGGCTCAGCTGGGGGGGAGAACCAGATGCCCCCCCCCAAAATGTCCTGATGAAACACAAGCCCAGAGTCAACATGCCACCTCCAAGACGATACTGTTGATGTCAGGAAGACAAACTGATGCACAGCCTACAGTATCGCAGTTTGCCATTAAGACAGCGTTTTCATAAAAAGGGAAAAAGTCAATAGTAACTAGAATTCCTGGTAATTACGGGTAATCAGAACATTTTCGAAACCGGGAAACATGCTGGCTTGAATGTCCAGGGTGAGCAGAGTGTGTGGACGTTGGAACGGTTCAAATCGGATGAGGAATGCGGGATATGCAGTTGATTGTGATTTTCCCATTCATTGTCAATGGGGGGACATTCCTGGTAATTGCGGGGAGTCGGGGAATTTTCAGAACCAGAAAATGGCTTGAATGTCCAGGGTGAGGGGAGTGTGTGGACGTTGGAACGCTTCCAATCGGATGAGGGATGTGGGATATGCATTAGATTGTAATTTTCCTATTTCTTTGTCAAAAGGGAAAACATTACCGGACATTCCAGGAAAACTGGGAATTTGGGGAAAGGGTAAATATGTTTTGCGTTTGATATATCGGAAGAGTAATGTGCGCGAATGGTTGGAATCGGGTTAAAACATTTTGTGCATTGTAGAACTATGAATATGTCTCTTCTTTTGAATGGGAATTTCCTGGAAATTTGGGAAAAATGGGAATTTTTGAAAATGTTAATACTAGAACAATTGTCCTAGATGATAAGAATGGGTTGGTGTTGGAATGTGTGAAATCGATTGTAAAATACTGACGTAGTAACAGTTTGAAATGAGAATGGTTATTTCAAAATTCCTGGAATTTGGGGAAAACCAGGTATTTAAAAGAACAACAAGAACAAAAAAAACTTTTGTCGTGCCAACTAACAGGAATTTTTTAAAGGTGGAATTGTCAAAAGGCTGGAAAAATATGGACTGTGAAAACTTTCCATGAAAGGGTGAAAATAGGGCTTTGGAAAACTAGTAATACCGGTAATTCCTGGAATATTTTTAAACTTGAAAATGGTTCTTTGATTTTCCAGGGTGAGGGGAGTGTGTGGACGTTGGAACGGTTCAAATCGGATGAGGAATGCGGGATATGCAGCTGATTGTGATTTTCCCATTCATTGTCAATGGGGGGGACATTCCTGGTAATTGCGGGGAGTCGGGGAATTTTCAGAACCAGAAAATGGCTTGAATGTCCAGGGTGAGGGGAGTGTGTGGACGTTGGAACGCTTCCAATCGGATGAGGAATGTGGGATATGCAGTCCATTGTGTTTGTCCTATTCCTTGTCAAAGGGGAGAAAATTACCCGGAAGTTCCAGGAAAACTGGGAATTTGTGTTTGATATATCTGAAGAGTTGTGTGTGTGGATGGTTGAAAGGTCGGAATCGCAATTTGGGGTATTGAAGAACTATGAATATGTCCATTCATTTGAATGGGAATTTCCTGGAAATTTGGGAAAAATGGGAATTTTTGAAAATGTTAATACTAGAACAATTCTCCTAGATGATAAGAATGGGTTGGTGTTGGAATGTGTGAAATCGATTGTAAAATATTGACGTAGTAACAGTTTGAAATGAGAATGGTTATTTCAGAATTCCTGGAATTTTGGGAAAACCAGGTATTTAAAAGAACAACAACAACAAAAAGAGATAACTTTTGTCGTCCCAACTAACAGGAATTTTTTAAAGGTGGAATTGTCAAAAGGCTGGAAAAATATGGACTGTGAAAACTTTCCATGAAAGGGTGAAAACAGGGCTTTGGAAAACTGGTAATACCGGTAACTCCTGGAATATTTTTAAACTTGAAAATGGGCAAAATTCAACTAGAATTCCTGGTAATTATGGGTAATCAGAACATTTTCGAAACCGGGAAACATGCTGGCTTGATTTTCCAGGGTGAGGGGAGTGTGTGGACGTTGGAACGGTTCAAATCGGATGAGGAATGCGGGATATGCAGCTGATTGTGATTTTCCCATTCATTGTCAATGGGGGGACATTCCTGGTAATTGCGGGGAGTCGGGGAATTTTCAGAACCAGAAAATGGCTTGAATGTCCAGGGTGAGGGGAATGTGTGGACGTTGGAACGCTTCCAATCGGATGAGGAATGTGGGATATGCAGTCCATTGTGTTTGTCCTATTCCTTGTCAAAGGGGAGAAAATGACCGGAAGTTCCAGGAAAACTGGGAATTTGGGGAAAGGGTGAATATGTTTTGCGTTTGATCCATCGGAAGAGTAATGTGGGTGAATGGTTGAAAGTTTGGAATCGGGTTTAAACATTTTGGCCATTACAGAACTATGAATATGTCCATTCATTTGAATGAGAATTTACTGGAAATTTGGGAAATTCGGGAAAAATGGGAATTTTTGAAAGTGTTAATATTAGAACAATTGTCCTAGATGATAAGAATGGGTTGGTGTTGGAATGTGTGAAATCGGTTGTAAAATATTGACGTAGTAACAGTTTGAAATGAGAATGGGTATTTCGGAATTCCTGGAATTTTGGGAAAACCAGGTATTTAAAACAACAACAACAAAAAGAGAAACTTTTGTCGTCCCAACTAACAGGAATTTTTTGAAGGTGGAATTGTCAAAAGGCTGGAAAAATATGGACTGTGAAATCTTTCCATGAAAGGGTGAAAATAGGGCTTTGGAAAACTGGTAATTCTGGTCATTCCTGGAATATTTTTAAAAAATCGAAAAAGGTAGTTTGATTGTCCAAGGTGAGGGGAGTGTGTGGATGTTGGAACGGTCCAAATCGGATGAGGGATGTGGGATATGCAGTCCATTGTATTTTTCCTATTTTTTTGTCAAAAGGGAAAACATTACCGGACATTCCAGGAAAACTGGGAATTTGGGGAAAGGGTAAATATGTTTTGCGTTTGATATATCGGAAGAGTAATGTGTGCGAATGGTTGGAATCGGGTTAAAACATTTTGTGCATTGTAGAACTATGAATATGTCTCTTCTTTTGAATGGGAATTTCCTGGAAATTCAGGAAAAATGGGAATTTTTTAAAAATATTAACGCTAGAACAATTGTCCTAGATGACATGAATGGGTTGGTGTTGGAATGTGTGAAATTGATTGTAAAATACTGACATAGTAACAGTTTGAAATGAGAATGGGTATTTCGGAATTCCTGGATTTTTTTGAAAAATGAGTATTTGAAGAAAAACAAAGATAATTTTGTTGTGCCAACTAACAGAAATATATTGAAGGTGGAATTGTCAAAAAAAGGTTGACAAATATGGACTGTGAAAACTCTCCATGAAAGGGTGAAAATAGGGCTTTGGTAAACTGGCAATTCTGGTAACTCCTGGAATTTTTTTTAAACTTGAAAATGGTAGTTTGATTGTCCAAGGTGAGGGGAGTGTGTGGACAGGGAACGCTTCCAATCGGATGAGGAATGTGGGATATGCAGTCCATTGTGTTTGTCCTATTCCTTGTCAAAGGGGAGAAAACGACCGGAAGTTCCAGGAAAACTGGGAATTTGGGGAAAGGGTAAATCTGTTTTGTGTTTGATATATCTGAAGAGTTGTGAGTGTGGATGGTTGAAAGGTAGGAATCACAATTTTTTTTTAGAATTCGGGGCATTGAAGAACTATGAATATGTCCATTCATTTGAATGGGAATTTCCTGGAAATTTGGGAAAAATGGAAATTTTTGAAAATGTTAATACTAGAACAATTGTCCTAGATGATAAGAATGGGTTGGTGTTGGAATGTGTGAAATCGGTTGTAAAATATTGACGTAGTAACAGTTTGAAATGAGAATGGGTATTTTGGAATTCCTGGAATTTTGGGGAAAACCAGGTATTTAAAACAACAACAACAACAACAAAAAGAGAAACTTTTGTCGACCCAACTAACAGGAATTTTTTGAAGGTGGAATTGTCAAAAGGCTGGAAAACATATGGACTGTGAAAACTTTCCATGAAAGAGTGAAAATAGGGCTTTGGAAAACTGGTAATTCTGGTCATTCCTGGAATTTTTTTTAAAAATTGAAAAAGGTAGTTTGATTGTCCAAGGTGAGGGGAGTGTGTGGACGGTGGAACGCTTCCAATCGGATGAGGAATATGGGATATGCAGTCCATTGTATTTTTCTTATTCATTGTCAAAGGGGAGAAAATGACCAGAAATTCCAGGAAAACTGGGAATTTGGGGAAAGGGTGAATATGTTTTGCGTTTGATATATCGGAAGAGTAATGTGGGTGAATGGTTGAAAAGTTGGAATCGGGTTTAAACATTTTGCCCATTGTAGAACTAAGAATATGTCCATTCATTTGAATGGGAATTTCCTGGAAATTTGGGAAATTCGGGAAAAATGGGAATTTTTTGAAAATGTTAATAATAGAACAATTGTCCTAGATGATAAGAATGGGTTGGTGTTGGAATGTGTGCAATCGGTTGTAAAATATTGACGTAGTAACAGTTTGAAATGAGAATGGGTATTTTGGAATTCCTGGAATTTTGGGGAAAACCAGGTATTTAAAACAACAACAACAACAAAAAGAGAAATTTTGTCGGCCCAACTAACAGGAAATTTTTGAAGGTGGAATTGTCAAAAGGCTGGAAAAAATATGGACTGTGAAAACTTTCCATGAAAGAGTGAAAATAGGGCTTTGGAAAACTGGTAATTCTGGTCATTCCTGGAAAAAAAATTTAAAATTGAAAAAGGTAGTTTGATTGTCCAAGGTGAGGGGAGTGTGTGGACGGTGGAACGCTTCCAATCGGATGAGGAATGTGGGATATGCAGTCATTTTTCCTATTCATTGTCAAAGGGGAGACAATCACCGGAAATTCCAGGAAAACTGGGAATTTGGGGAAAGGGTGAATATGTTTTGCGTTTGATCCATCGGAAGAGTAATGTGGGTGAATGGTTGAAAAGTTGGAATCGGGTTTAAACATTTTGCCCATTGTAGAACTAAGAATATGTCCATTCATTTGAATGGGAATTTCCTGGAAATTTGGGAAATTCGGGAAAAATGGGAATTTTTGAAAGTGATAATACTAGAACAATTGTCCTAGATGACATGAATGGGTTGGTGTTGGAATGTGTGAAATCGGTTGTAAAATATTGACGTAGTAACAGTTTGAAATGAGAATGGGTATTTCAGAATTCCTGGAATTTTGGGAAAACCAGGTATTTAAAACAACAACAACAACAAAAAGAGAAACTTTTGTCGACCCAACTAACAGGAATTTTTTGAAGGTGGAATTGTCAAAAGGCTGGAAAAAATATGGACTGTGAAAACTTTCCATGAAAGAGTGAAAATAGGGCTTTGGAAAACTGGTAATTCTGGTCATTCCTGGAATTTTTTTTAAAAATTGAAAAAGGTAGTTTGATTGTCCAAGGTGAGGGGAGTGTGTGGACGGTGGAACGCTTCCAATCGGATGAGGAATGTGGGATATTGTATTTTTCTTATTCATTGTCAAAGGGGAGAAAATGACCAGAAATTCCAGGAAAACTGGGAATTTGGGGAAAGGGTGAATATGTTTTGCGTTTGATATATCGGAAGAGTAATGTGGGTGAATGGTTGAAAAGTTGGAATCGGGTTTAAACATTTTGCACATTGTAGAACTAAGAATATGTCCATTCATTTGAATGGGAATTTCCTGGAAATTTGGGAAATTCGGGAAAAATGGGAATTTTTTGAAAATGTTAATAATAGAACAATTGTCCTAGAAGATAAGAATGGGTTGGTGTTGGAATGTGTGAAATCGGTTGTAAAATATTGACGTAGTAACAGTTTGAAATGAGAATGGGTATTTTGGAATTCCTGGAATTTTGGGAAAACCAGGTATTTAAAACAACAACAACAAAAAGAGAAACTTTTGTCGTCCCAACTAACAGGAATTTTTTGAAGGTGCAATTGTCAAAAGGCTGGAAAAATATGGACTGTGCAAACTTTCCATGAAAGAGTGAAAATAGGGCTTTGGAAAACTGGTAATTCTGGTCATTCCTGGAATTTTTTTTAAAAATTGAAAAAGGTAGTTTGATTGTCCAAGGTGAGGGGAGTGTGTGGACGGTGGAACGCTTCCAATCGGATGAGGAATATGGGATATGCAGTCCATTGTATTTTTCTTATTCATTGTCAAAGGGGAGAAAATGACCAGAAATTCCAGGAAAACTGGGAATTTGGGGAAAGGGTGAATATGTTTTGCGTTTGATATATCGGAAGAGTAATGTGGGTGAATGGTTGAAAAGTTGGAATCGGGTTTAAACATTTTGCCCATTGTAGAACTAAGAATATGTCCATTCATTTGAATGGGAATTTCCTGGAAATTTGGGAAATTCGGGAAAAATGGGAATTTTTTGAAAATGTTAATAATAGAACAATTGTCCTAGATGATAAGAATGGGTTGGTGTTGGAATGTGTGAAATTGGTTGTAAAATATTGACGTAGTAACAGTTTGAAATGAGAATGGGTATTTTGGAATTCCTGGAATTTTGGGGAAAACCAGGTATTTAAAACAACAACAAAACAAAAAGAGAAATTTTGTCGGCCCAACTAACAGGAATTTTTTGAAGGTGCAATTGTCAAAAGGCTGGAAAAAATATGGACTGTGAAAACTTTCCATGAAAGAGTGAAAATAGGGCTTTGGAAAACTGGTAATTCTGGTCATTCCTGGAATTTTTTTTAAAAATTGAAAAAGGTAGTTTGATTGTCCAAGGTGAGGGGAGTGTGTGGACGGTGAAACGCTTCCAATTGGATGAGGAATGTGGGATATGCAGTCCATTGTGTTTGTCTTATTCCTTGTCAAAGGGGAGAAAATCACCGGAAATTCCAGGAAAACTGGGAATTTGGGGAAAGGGTGAATATGTTTTGCGTTTGATATATCGGAAGAGTAATGTGGGTGAATGGTTGAAAAGTTGGAATCGGGTTTAAACATTTTGCCCATTGTAAAACTAAGAATATGTCCATTCATTTGAATGGGAATTTCCTGGAAATTTGGGAAAAATGGGAATTTTTGAAAATGTTAATACTAGAACAATTGTCCTAGATGATAAGAATGGGTTGGTGTTGGAATGTGTGAAATCGATTGTAAAATATTGACGTAGTAACAGTTTGAAATGAGAATGGGTATTTCGGAATTCCTGGAATTTTGGGAAAACCAGGTATTTAAAACAACAACCACAACAAAAAGAGAAACTTTTGTCGACCCAACTAACAGGAATTTCTTGAAGGTGGAATTGTCAAAAGGCTGGAAAAAATATGGACTGTGAAAACTTTCCATGAAAGAGTGAAAATAGGGCTTTGGAAAACTGGTAATTCTGGTCATTCCTGGAATTTTTTTTAAAAATTGAAAAAGGTAGTTTGATTGTCCAAGGTGAGGGGAGTGTGTGGACGGTGGAACGCTTCCAATCGGATGAGGAATGTGGGATATGCAGTCCATTGTATTTTTCTTATTCATTGTCAAAGGGGAGAAAATGACCAGAAATTCCAGGAAAAATGGGAATTTGGGGAAAGGGTGAATATGTTTTGCGTTTGATATATCGGAAGAGTCATGTCGGTGAATGGTTGAAAAGTTGGAATCGGGTTTAAACATTTTGCCCATTGTAGAACTAAGAATATGTCCATTCATTTGAATGGGAATTTCCTGGAAATTTGGGAAATTCGGGAAAAATGGGAATTTTTTGAAAATGTTAATAATAGAACAATTGTCCTAGATGATAAGAATGGGTTGGTGTTGGAATGTGTGAAATCGGTTGTAAAATATTGACGTAGTAACAGTTTGAAATGAGAATGGGTATTTCGGAATTCCTGGAATTTTGGGAAAACCAGGTATTTAAAATAACAACAACAACAAAAAGAGAAACTTTTGTCGACCCAACTAACTGGAATTTTTTGAAGGTGGAATTGTCAAAAGGCTGGAAAAAATATGGACTGTGAAAACTTTCCATGAAAGAGTGAAAATAGGGCTTTGGAAAACTGGTAATTCTGGTCATTCCTGAAATTTTTTTAAACATTGAAAAAGGTAGTTTGATTGTCCAAGGTGAGGGGAGTGTGTGGACGGTGGGGATTGTGCAAGTTCAGAAATGACCCGTTGAGTTTGACAAATATTAGAACCATCTCTCAGTATGATTGAGTGAGCAGCAGCAGTGGCCTCGCCCGGGAATAATTTTTGGTGATTTAACCCCCAATTCCAAGCCTTGACGCTGAGTGCCAAGCAGGGAGGTAATGGCTCCCATTTTTATAGTCTTTGGTATGACTCGGCCGGGGTTTGAACTCACAACCTACCCATGTCAGGGCGGACACTCTAACCACTAGGCCACTGAGCAGGTAGATGACGCCGGCTGCTGCCAGATCATTATTAAGAAAAAACGACCGACAGGAAGGCCAGAAACACTTTTTATTTCAACAGTATCTGCCGTCAAAACTCTAAAGACGGACTGCACAGTTCCTGTCTTCACAATAAAAGCGTTACTCCATCCTGCCTGCGCTAACAAAATAAGAGTCTCAGAAAGCTGGCGCACACAAGCTAGCAAGCTAGGGAGTTTGCCGCCAATGTATTTCTTGTAAAGTGCATAAAAAGGAGTATGGAAGCTGGACAAATAAGATGGCAAGAAGCAAGCACTTTCATGTGGTGTTGGACAGAAAGGAGGACTTTTATTTCTCCTCCATTGTAAAATGTGGAGGTTATCATCACTACTGTCTGATTACAATCAGTGCAAGTTATTGTGTTTTATTTTATTTATTTATTTATTTTATTTTGTGTTTTTCTCCTCCATTTGAAAATGTGGAGGTTATCATCACTACTGTCTGATTCCAATCAATGCAAGTTACTTGTGTTTTATTTTATTTAGTGTTTTATTTTATTTATTTATTTATTTTTTGATTATTTTTATTTATTTATTTTATTTTGTGTTTTTCTCCTCCATTGTAAAATGTGGAAGTTATCATCACTACTGTCTGATTCCAATCAGCGCAAGTTATTTGTGTTTTATTTTATTTATTTATTTATTTTATTTTATTTTGTTTTTCTCCTCCATTGTAAAATGTGGAGGTTATCATCACTACTGTCTGATTCCAATCAGTGCAAGTTATTTGTGTTTTTCTCCTCCATTTGAAAATGTGGAGGTTATCACCACTACTGTCTGATTCCAATCAATGTAAGTTATTTGTGTTTTATTTTATTTAGTGTTTTATTTAACTAATTTATTTATTTTTTAAATTATTTTTATTTATTTATTTTATTTTGTTTTTCTCCTCCTTTGTAAAATGTGGAGGTTATCATCACTACTGTCTGATTCCAATCAGTGCAAGTTATTTGTGTTTTATTTTATTTATTTTATTTTGTGTTTTTCTCCTCCATTTGAAAATGTGGAGGTTATCATCACTACTGTCTGATTCCAATCAGTGCAAGTTATTTGTGTTTTATTTTATTTATTTATTTATTTAGTATTTATTTATTTATTTTATCTTATTTTGTGTTTTTCTCCTCCATTTGAAAATGTGGAGGTTATCATCACTACTGTGTGATTCCAATCAGTGCAAGTTATTTGTGTTTTATTTTATTTATTTATTTATTTAATTTTGTGTTTTTCGCCTCCATTTGAAAATGTGGAGGTTATCACCACTACTCTCTGATTCCAATCAATGTAAGTTATTTGTGTTTTATTTTATTTAGTGTTTTATTTAACTAATTTATTTATTTTTTTAATTATTTTTATTTATTTATTTTATTTTGTGTTTTTCTCCTCCTTTGTAAAATGTGGAGGTTATCATCACTACTGTCTGATTCCAATCAGTGCAAGTTATTTGTGTTTTATTTTATTTATTTAGTATTTATTTATTTATTTTATTTTGTGTTTTTCTTCTCCATTTGAAAATGTGGAGGTTATCACCACTACTGTCTGATTCCAATCAATGCAAGTTATTTGTGTTTTATTTTATTTTGTGTTTTATTTAATTTATCTATTTATTTTTTAATTATTTTTATTTATTTATTTTATTTTGTGTTTTTCTCCTCCATTGTAAAATGTGGAGGTTATCATCACTACTGTCTGATTCCAATCAGTGTAAGTTATTTGTGTTTTATTTAATTTAATTATTTAGTATTTATTTATTTATTTTATTTTGTGTTTTTCTCCTCCATTTGAAAATCAATCAATCAATCAATCAATGTTTATTTATATAGCCCTAAATCACAAGTGTCTCAAAGGGCTGCACAAGCCACAACGACATCCTCGGTACAAAGCCCACATAAGGGCAAGGAAAAACTCACCCCAGTGGGACGTCGATGTGAATGACTATGAGAAACCTTGGAGAGGACCGCATATGTGGGTAACCCCCCCCCCCCCCCCCCCCTCTCTAAAATGTGGAGGTTATCATCACTACTGTCTGATTCCAATCAGCGCAAGTTATTTGTGTTTTATTTTATTTATTTATTTATTTTATTTTATTTTGTGTTTTTCTACTCCATTGTAAAATGTGGAGGTTATCACCACTACTGTGTGATTCCAATCAATGCAAGTTATTTGTGTTTTATTTTATTTAGTGTTTTATTTAATTTATTTATTTTTTAATTATTTTTATTTATTTATTTTATTTTGTGTTTTTCTCCTCCATTGTAAAATGTGGAGGTTATCATCACTACTGTCTGATTCCAATCTGTGTAAGTTATTTGTGTTTTATTTTATCTATTTATTTATTTTATTTTATTTTGTGTTTTTCGCCTCCATTGTAAAATGTGGATGTTATCACCACTACTGTCTGATTCCTATCAATGCAAGTTATTTGTGTTTTATTTTATTTAGTGTTTTATTTAATTAATTAATTTATTTTTTTATTATTTTTATTTTATTTTGTGTTTTTCTCCTCCATTTTAAAAATGTGGAGGTTATCACCACTGCTGTCTGATTCCAATCAATGCAAGTTATTTGTGTTTTATTTTATTTAGTGTTTTATTTAACTAATTTATTTATTTTTTAATATTTTTTTATTTATTTATTTTATTTTGTGTTTTTCTCCTCCATTGTAAAATGTGGAGGTAATCATCACTACTGTCTGATTCCAATCAGTGCAAGTTATTTGTGTTTTATTTTATTTATCTATTTATTTAGTATTTATTTATTTATTTTATTTTGTGTTTTTCTCCTCCATTGTAAAATGTGGAGGTTATCATCACTAATGTCTGATTCCAATCAATGCAAGTTATTTGTATTTTATTTATTTATTTATTTTATTTTGTGTTTTTCTCCTCCATTTGAAAATGTGGAGGTTATCACCACTACTGTCTGATTCCAATCAATGCAAGTCATTTCTGTTTTGTTTTAATTAGTGTTTTATTTAATTTATTTATTTATTTTTTAATTATTTGTATTTATTTATTTTATTTTGTGTTTTTCTCCTCCATTTGAAAATGTGGAGGTTATCACCACTGCTGTCTGATTCCAATCAATGCAAGTTATTTGTGTTTTATTTTATTTAGTGTTTTATTTAACTAATTTATTTATTTTTTAATATTTTTTTATTTATTTATTTTATTTTGTGTTTTTCTCCTCCATTGTAAAATGTGGAGGTAATCATCACTACTGTCTGATTCCAATCAGTGCAAGTTATTTGTGTTTTATTTTATTTATCTATTTATTTAGTATTTATTTATTTATTTTATTTTGTGTTTTTCTCCTCCATTGTAAAATGTGGAGGTTATCATCACTAATGTCTGATTCCAATCAATGCAAGTTATTTGTATTTTATTTATTTATTTATTTTATTTTGTGTTTTTCTCCTCCATTTGAAAATGTGGAGGTTATCACCACTACTGTCTGATTCCAATCAATGCAAGTCATTTCTGTTTTGTTTTATTTAGTGTTTTATTTAATTTATTTATTTATTTTTTAATTATTTGTATTTATTTATTTTATTTTGTGTTTTTCTCCTCTATTGTAAAATGTGGAGGTTATC